>NW_006767633.1:305077-307176 GCF_000300595.1 Phanerochaete carnosa HHB-10118-sp | reverse complement strand
TGGCCTTCTAAGCATGTTGAGTTTGACAATGGAGCTGTTATGACCCAGTTTAGGCTGTCTGGTGTCGCTTTTTTTTGAGCTTTTGTGCAGTTTGATGTTGTCTGCTGATAACATCTTGAATTCTGTAGGTGAATTCTCATCTGAGGATGCTGTCCAAGGTTCCCCAGCAAAGAAGAGAGGTGGTAGGAAAGGTCCAGGAGTTCAGGATGTTGCTGAAGGAGAGGTGCTCATGGCATTCGCGTCGCCCCGGAGAGGTCGTGCCAATCACCAGCATGATCCAAGTGGGGAGAGCTCGATAGACAAGTGCGTGGTGACCAATACTGCAAATTGCTATGCTCTAATGTTTGGATCTTTGTAGATCTGTTCCAGTTGCTGATAGTCGTGAATATATCAACATTGATATTGCAGACAACTCTGAAGACTCGCCTACTAGTCCAACGCCAGCTGCAGGCTCTTCACGTGATCTCCTGCCTGCTCCTGCCACCCCAACTCGCAAGCCAGCAGGCCCTCCCAATTCACCTGTTGCCGGTCAGCGTCAGAAATCGCCTCATGGGCTTGCAGGCAACAGACAAGGCAAGCAAGCTAAGGATGTCTGGCCCTTTATTGAGACAGATGAGAATGGACGCAAGAAATGCAAGTTTTGCTTATATAAATTTCTTTCAGCTATTTCTTTGCACTTATTACTAAAAAAAACTCGCCAGGTTTATGCATGAACAGAATCCTCATCACCATGTGTCCACCTGGACTACTGCAGGCACAGACAACCCCCAAAAGCACTTCCGAGATGCTCATCTTGACGAGTGGGTGGAGGCGTGCGATAAGGCGCAAGTCAAAATCACAGCGAAGTGTGCTATGGCACAAATTGAAGCCTGGAGGCGACGTCAACATGGACAACCAGATGTTGCACAAGCAGATAACAGCCGGCCACAGTTCACCAAGGAGCTATTTGTGGATTACATTACTGAGTGGATTGTTGCTGACGATCAGGTGTGCTTTAAATCTGAATAAATATTTGCAGCCTTTACGCGTCATTGAAAATCCACAGCTTCGCAATATTTTTCTTTTGCTTCGTTCTGAGCTGCATGGGAAAGATATTCCTGGGCGGACCACTATCCGAACACGAGTTGGTGAGGTTTTTGAAGAGTATCTCAAGGAGCTTAGCCAGGATATGAAGGTAAGTGGCGAAAAAATTACAAAAAAATTCTGCTCTAATTCCTAATTATAGAATGCAGTTGGCAGCATATCCTTCACAATGGATATGTGGACTGACCCATTCTTATCGCCGTACATAGCGGTTACTGCACATTGGCTGCAGCTTGTTCTTGAAGATCGTGGTAACGGACTTCAGCCGCAGCTTCGACTTCGTGCAGATCTTATTGGCTTTCATCGTGTCCTCTCCAGACACACCGGTGAGCATCTTGCAGCTGCATTCCTTTATATCCTGGACCGTATCAAGATCACAAACAAGGTACAGCCATTTTAACAACTTAAAATGATTAAACCACTTACTATCCTTTAAAAATATATAGATTGGCTGGATTACAATGGACAATGCAACAAACAATGACACCTGCATGGAGGCTCCTGAGCAAACCTTGCAAAAGCGTGGAATTGCTTTTGACAAGCTTCAACGTTGCATTCGGTGTGTATATTTCAATAAATCAATTGCAGTTTATTGCTCAAAATAACTGTAGCTGCTTTCCACATGTTGTCAACTTAGCATGCCAAAGTGTTCTTAGTGCTATAACTGAACTTGAGTATGTCAAGGAAATGTCGCAAGATTTCGAGCCAGAAAGGTTTTCGCCACGCAATTTTCTTAATGCAGTCAAACGTGACCCTATCGCAACTTTACGTTCTCTCATTAGAGCAGTAAGTTTAATTTAATCTATACAAGATAGTGATTTGCCTTACCTCGATGTATAGATTCGTGCATCTGCACTGCGTCGCCAGCATTTTATGCAAATTTTAGTCAACATGAATATGGCCATTTTGCAGCTTCTCAAAGACGTTGAGACACGGTGGTCATCAACATATCTCATGATAGATCGGGCTATTCTACTTCGCGAGGTAACAATTTATTTTGGCATACTGTATACTTT
>NW_006767633.1:228792-304662 GCF_000300595.1 Phanerochaete carnosa HHB-10118-sp | reverse complement strand
TGAATAGGTTCCACATGTGTTTTAGCAGCTTTTATCTTCAGAATCTACGCCAACACTCATTAGTGTTTTACCTGCATTTGAAGCCATGAAGCTACGCTGGCAGGAGCAACAGGCAAAAGTATCCAACGCAGCTGAAATTATTCAGCAAGGTCTGGACAAGCTTGAAGACTATCGTGATTGCAACCGCAGCTGTAATGCATATACTTTGGCCACTGATAAGCACAGCTTTAAAGCTGCTGAAATCTGAAGCTAAGTTTATTAGTCATCAATCCTGCATGTAAGCTGGAGTGGTTTGAGCAAAACACTTCACCAGCAGAAGCGGCTGCAGCAAAGAATCTATTTTTAGCTGAGGTGCGCTTTTACTCATATTTTAATCTTCATTTCTCTCTATATTAACATTCATTTTACAGATGCGCAAGTATAAATCCAAGATGGCCCCTTCGGCCTCAGCTCCGGCAGCTGCAGTGATTCAAACACAGCAGCAAAAGGCCTACGACATTTTATTCAAGGGTAAAGGAAAAGGTCCATTGGCTGAGCGTTCAGTAGAGCAAGAGTGGTATGCATACATTGCAGAGCCCACAGATGGATTTGTGGATGCTATCACATACTGGAAGGTGAGTGTACACTTACTGAAACTTGTGCCATAATTTTTCTCTCCATTTTTCTCCATTTTTTTCGAAATATTGATTTATCTTCACATTTTAGGCATCTCAGACCAGGTTTCCAACCATCTATGCCATTGCAATGGATATTCTGCCTATCCAAGCCTCTGCTGTGCCCTGTGAACGTGTCTTCTCATCCGGAAAGATAACAGTCACAGACTGGCGCAACAAAATCGGTGGAGAACTCATGGAAGCACTGCAAATTCTCAAGTTCAGGTTCAAGCAAGGCCATTCTCTGTCTTTCACACATGGTTTGGACATTGGAGAGGAGCTCAAGGACTTGGAGAGCCGTGCAGAAGAGTCTCCAGAGGAGATCAGTTCGTATTTAGCATCACTCAAGTAGGACAAGCAATGTTACGATGAATTCCGTGGTACCGGTGTGAACTACCTTCCTTTTTGGGAGGGACGATCGGCTGCAAGCCGCTGCTCAGCCATAGTCGCTTATAGTCACGGCTGCACTGCGGCTTGACTTGACTCGGCTGATCCCAAAAAGGAAAAGCCGTCCAAAGTCAAGTCACAGCCAAGCCGCGCCAAGCCGTGGCAACACTAGTGGCAAGTAAGGCTCCACAGGCCTTTCCTTATCAGGATGGCTTGACTGGCTATGAGTCAGAGCCAAGCTGTGCCATGCTGAGCCAAGTCACTGGTAAGCCATGAGCCAATTAATGGCTTGGCTCAGCTTCCACGTAGCTTGGCTTAACAGCTGAGCAGCTTTCAAGCCAAGCCGTGGCAGCACTACCTCTGACCTGGCCATATTGTAGATTGGAGTTGAGACTGAGATACTCAGCTTCGAAAAGAACAACACTATTGTTGTTCAATGCCACACATTCATCAACACTTATTATATCTCCAACTACCATGTAGAAATCTGGGAGTCTCACATTATATAATAGACTGGCATTGGGTTTTTTGATCCTCTCTCCTTACTTCACCCAACTTTCACTGCTTGCCAGCCATACATTACAACTCTCAGTTTTTCAACCTCCATTAAGCATAGGCTTGGGATTGAGGGAATAGCCAGCATCTGCCTCAGCACTGGTAGTGACAACAAGAACATCTATCTTGCCACTGCCCAGCACGTTATTCTTTCCATCACTGAAGACAACAACAAGGAATATAAGCACATGAACACCAGCAAGATGCATGAAGATATGATGGTCCTTGATGACTCTGGCTTCATTAGAAAGCTCACTGCCATTGAGAATGGTATTAAGGACTAAGAGTTTGTGATTGCCAATGTCAACAAGTTAGTTGAGGATGTAGATGACTCCTTGTCTGTTATGGAGCGCAAGAAGGCAGAGAAGGTTTTGCAGAGCGCAGAGTAGAGGTTGGAGGCACTTGAGGCCTTGCACCATGAGATCATTACTCAGTAGGGGGCAAAAGAGAAGCATGCCATCAGGAAGCTCATCAGGGCTCCTTTCATTACTCCATTGAACCTAGTCAGTACACACTGGACCTTGCTGTCATCGAGATTGACATGAGTGAGCTCAATGCCAAAAACTACTGTGGCAACAGCATCAATATAGGTGACAAGTACATGTACCTGGAATTCATGGGCAAGGTCTATCTGAACTCTATTGGCCCCACTTCCTTTAAATTCCCCTCTGACTATATTGTAATGCTTCAAGACCAGGTTTCTAAAAGCAAACTTGTTATATCATCTATGCTCGATGCTTAGGGAAATATGTGCTTGGTTGTCTTTAAAAATGGCATGAAGACTGAGATGGCCATTGGCAGGGCAAATAATGTTTTGTTGTATATCTGCAAATATTCTGCCAGCCAGTACCATGAGTCGAGAGAGTGGCCAGTCATTTCTACTAACAAGTATTCAGGCCTGTTCTCTATCAAGCGGGACTCTGGGTTTTGCATTGCTGATGCCTTTGGCCACATTAGCAGCATCATCACTGATGGCACTTTCAATCTCAACACTATTAATCTGGACAATGTGACTTATGTCACTCTCATCTCCTTCATCACAAAGACTCTCCATAAGACCATACTCTTCAAGCATGCCACCCATCTCAACCCAGTTCTCACCTGAAAGCATTCAGTGTTATGTTGGCAAGATAAAGCCTTTGGTCTCAGTGAGATCGTGGCTAACACGAGTATTAATAAGTCTTTGTTATGGTAGCCCTTCTCGTACTTTAATGTACAATTTCCTTGCGATCTGTATTTGCACCATTCATCCCTTTGCCTTTTTTTGTATCAAATGGCAATCTGTGATTTTGTGTTTCTCAACTTACACACAATAAACTTAAAAGTGATATTTAGATAAAATGAGCTTAGAACATTTGGCACTTAGTGCTTGAGAATTGTGAGAGGCTTAGTCTCTTGCAATCATGAACCTTAATCACAGTCCTTCTTACAGGTGGCTCAGTATTCTGAGTGCATGCATTAAAGCATCTTAATTCAATCACAATTTCTGAATGTAATGAAGAATTGTCCTGTTTGGACTAGCACTTTGGAAGCTTTCCAGCACTGCCACAAAGCTTGGTCTAATGCGTGGGAGTCTCATTTGTATTGACATTACATTAGTCCATCAAACTTAGGTTAGGATTCATTTCAAACTTTGAAGTGAAACTTGCTCAATTTTTACAGCCTTCCACACTTTGAGTATCAGCCTGAAACTTGGTACCTAGATACTTCTGGTATACACCTAGCTACATGTAACCCTTAAAAGATGAAAAACCTAGATGTGCTTATGCAGCAACACTGTCTTTTGTGTGTGCTAGCCAGGTCTGAGTGCAAAAGTGATATCTCAGATATGGGCACATCTTGATGGTTTTTATATGAGCAGATAGAGCTGGAAGAGAGGATCCAGAATATATATATATATTTATAGCATATTCAATGTTTGAAGAACAGAACTGAGAAGAAGAAAGTAGGTAAATATATGCAAATAAGTGCTTGATAAGCGCCCTGGCACCATCTGCCTTACTGCTCCTACCTCCCTTAAGCCAGTAGTTATAGTCCTTATGTATATATACATGGTTTCCAGTATGCTCAGGAGTTCCTGTCAATATTGTGGTCAATCTACAGTGTGCATATAGTCTATAGTGGCTGAAATGACCTTGTGCTGGGCGGTGAGAATCTTTGCGCCCATTTTAGTACCATTGATGCTGGTGATTGGAGCTTCTTAACGTACAAACAGGTGTTTTCGCATGCTGCAGATTATATCCGCATTTTAGCGAAATTATTGGGAATATATTGGAGGAGAGGTGGCCTTGTGAATCTGGCAGGCCTCAGAAGCCTCCCCAAATGCTTAGTCATAGCGGTTCACGTACACCCGGCTACAGATCTGCCAGATCTGCAGCCGGGCGTACGTGAGCCACTATTAGTAACGGGCGCTTAAGCGCTGAAGGGGCGCGGTCTTTGTTTGAGCTTGTTTTGGGGCCTCCAAAAGCTGTTTTGACTGTTTTTGACCGGTTTCAGAGAGAGTTAAGGTTCAATGCATTGACTGCACACCTGTTGATGCTGTATATAGTAAATATACACAAAGATTTGCCTGCATGAGGGCCTCTTTTGGGTGGATGGCACAGTAAAGGTTTGGATGTACCTCTTAAGAGCAGGAGTGGTGCCAGAATGACAAGGCTGTCTTCCTTCCGATAAATTTCGGATAAATCCGCTAAAATGAGGATATAATCCGTGACATGCGAAAGCACCATTATATGTGTCCGGATGTCCCCGATACCGGCGCTTATGGCGCTTAAATGAGCGCAAACATTCTTGCTGGTGTTTGCAAGGTTAGCCAAGCTATTGCATACTGTATACACCTTGTAAATTCATCAAAATACTCATAGACACTCCTCATCATATTGGTAACTATGTAGGGATACAATCAATACCTGATTAACTACCTCTAGTAGTACAATCCACACTTCTTTGCTGTAATTGCAGAGACAAGTATTCCTGACTCAGTTCCTTCTGTCTTCTACATTCTATGATTTCCACACATTTCAGTCTATATATATATGCCCATATATAGCTTGATATATGTTTCACAGTAGATTAGACTGCTATAGGCTGTAACCTTCTGTTATTTTTGCTGTATTCTGGTTTTTTATACCTGTAAGGTAGCTGAAAGCCTTTCAAGAGCTACTACAGCTTTTAGAACACCATGCACATATAATACACAGTATTAGAAGCATATTCAAGGGTTTAAAGAGTCTATAACATGTAGGAATGTTCTGCATTATAGCAGGCTTCTGTCTCAGCCTTTGGCCTTCTCTGATCTTTTGCTCTTCCAAGTGGTTTATTACACCTGTACACAATCTCATACAATAAATAAGAGAGAGAGAGATCAACCTAGAAATTTTTGTGCTATTAAAATACTATATCACATTTGTAGCCAATATTGTAAGGACAGTAAATTAGTTGTGAGATTGGGGGCTTAAACAGTAGGCAGAGATTTTGAGCAAAGTCTTATTAGTTTTGTTATGAATTAACCTCTATTTCCACCCATTTTCGCTCATTTTCACTCTTTTACCTCTGTCTCTAGATCTCTCCTATTTTTATCTCTTTCTTCCATCATAACTCTCCAACTCCTATTTCAATCCAGTCAGCATTAGGCTCAGCCCAAACTTAGCCCCTGCATAAGCTGGACTTTATCAGAATCATGTCAGGCTTTGTCAAGCTCTGGCTCAGCTTCCATGTAGGACTTTGTAGTAGGTCAGAGTGTGTTTAGGCAATACTGTATGATACCTATCCTGTAAGGTATATAAGGCTGCAAACTTTCTGGAATAAAATCTTCAGCCTTGAGCTGGTCTTTACCTTAACTATCACTCTTGGCTGTCTTGCCCCTCAGAAGTTCTGCTCCTCCCACTCTTAGTCTCTTGCTAGTGATGTGCAGGCTCAGCTTGGACTCAAAGCCCAGCAGCGTGCAATCTACCTGAATGTCATAACATAGCAGTGCGTAGTGGTTGTGACTGTGGGCGACAGTGAGACTCCTTCAATTGGCTTCTGGATTATAAGGTTCAAGTATGAAGTAGCAGCACAGTTAGCAGGTGGAACACGTACCAGCGCAACCTCAACTTCTGATCTGTAAAGTCTTTGAGGCTCACTTTGATCTTCATGAGCACAGTCTGCAGAACATCGTGAGTGTCACAATGGTTTGAGCTCCAGAACTTCAAAGTGGCTTTTCATAAAGCATTGTGCAGCCAGCTTGTCCATCCAGTGATGTGAACGATGAGTAACACAAAGTGTGGTGAATGCAGATGTGAAAGCAGCAGTGCATGCAAAGTGCCCAGGTACAGTAGACATCAACTGCTTGGGTGCTCAGGTATAACAATGCATGCAAAGTGCTCTGGTGCAATATTGCACACAAAATGTTGTTCAAGTGCAGTCAGATGGAATAACCCTCGTAATGCTTGGGTGCAATAGCAGATCTTGAATCACGTGACTCTTGAGCGTACATGATACATTCATAACAGGGAAATTGTAATGTCCCACTTTCCTGAATTCATTCTGCCTGTCTCTACCCACTATGTCTCAGCTTATCGTAAACATGTGAACCAACACAAATGATCTCTCCATCATCAATACCCACGGTGATGTGCATGATCAAGACAAAATCAATGCACAACTCACTGCGATCACTCAGCATACCAGAAATGCCCAACCTCCACTCATTTCCTACCTTCACAAGCGGAGCCACTGTTAGAAGTTTGCTGATGTTTCTGACCCCAGCGAAGCTGAATTTTGCAACTGCAGGTGTGATATATGAATAATCAGCTCAACTGGCTTGTTAAAACATTTATTTCCAGAATCATCTTTTAGACCTGCAAAAAGAATATCTGGACCCTAGCAAAACTTGGGAGCAACAGAAAGCCTCTGCACAACAGGGTATGATTGAGAAGGTGTGTCCCATTGACTATTGAGTTGATCGAGTCATAACACTGGATAGGCAAAAATTGAATGTTCATTTCTCCTGTGTTTCAATGATGCATGGCCTGTGGAGGCTCTTAGCAGAGTGGCCCTCGCAACTACTCAATCTCAGCTGCAGAGATCTGCTTCTGCTGTCCATCAAGTAAACAAATTGCCCAAACGCACCAGCCACTCCAGACACGAGGTGGCAAGTTCAAGCAAACATCTATGTGATAAAATCACGTCAGAATTTGAGGTCATAAATAATAATATAGCTAAGTATAGTTGTATTGATATTAGTTCTCAGAACTCAGATTGGCCAATCGCACAAAAGAAAAAGTTAAAGACTGTCCCTATTAGTAACCAGAAGTCCAGCAAGGTGCATTGCCATTTACAATACATAGTCATATCAGCATCATCACTCCCAGGAATCAAACAAACTTGTTGAAAATGATAACAGACTGTTAAGTGGTAACATCGCAAATACCAATGCGAGTGATACAGTACAACCCACGCAACCTGCTATGAAAGACGATTCACTCAAGGATCACAATTTTAGCTGTAGCCAACCAGGTAGTAATATGACGCGTATTAATGGATACTTACAGGCCAGAGAGAACACCACCATAGCACAGGTGAGTCACTCTAACATGGACAGTTCATTGTTAGCTCATATTGAAAACCAGTCTAACTCTATTTCTTGCAATGACGATGCAACCACTTGTGTTGCAGGCACACTGGTGCTGTCACTAGCATTGCTCAATGATGATGATGATAGCTCTCATTGCTTTGTTGCTTATTTCCTGCGCACTCTCAAATCTCCATGTCTGGAATCACATGTTGGCCGTGTCACAAATTTGCCCTATACAAGTGCCTATTATATTCTTAGCACTCACTATAGCATTAAACATGATCACATGACTTACACAGTTATATGCATATCACAGAACCTAGGTCATTATATAGATATAATGGAATCAGTAGATAAGATAACTACAAGTCCAGAACTTGTTCTAGACCAGTCACATGTCATGACATCATAAATGATGTCACTTGGTAGGAAGCTTAGCCTAATGGAGATACTCCAATGGTCATTATCTCTCATATTACTAAACATAATGGTAGTGTATCAGTAACGAGTCACGGGTAGTCACATGAGCACTTAGTAATGTAGAGTACCATAGATCCTACGTAGTGTTAGGAGTCTTAGATTACTTGTATATAAGAAGCATCGTCTAAGGCTTAAAGACCTCAGACTCAACAACTTCGTTGATTCTTAGTATCTGCAACTTGCTTCACTCTAACCTCTACTCTTCACTCCTACCCCTCAAGTCTCTCAGTAAGGTGAGTAAAGCAGTTGTGATAGGCTGTCTCATCAAAGCAGGACTAACTGATGGGAGTGCTCTTCTAGGGTTTAGCTCTTTGTCTGAAACTGAGCAAATGGGTCTTCTCATGAAAGACGTCAGGTTAAACATTCTAAATGCACGTTACGTTCAGGCAGAGATCAAGAGAGAGTTAATTGCATCCTGCATTGTTTAACCACTCTTTCTCTTCTCTGTGAATCTGTATGTCGCTGTGTATAATTCTGTCATATACTCCGTAATACATGTGTATATATATATGTACAGCTGTCAATGATCCCAGAGCATTGTAGTGTGTCAAAAACTTTGCACGAGATTACAAAGTGCGCATATATCAACTCTTACCACTACTAGCTTGTCAATATCAACTAGCCATCACTAAAAAAAGATAGGGGACGCAAAAGGGGAGCCAGTGCATGGAGAAAAGAATAGAGAAACACAGAGCAGGCCAGGCAAGGTAGCAACAAACAGAGTGTAACAGCTCTTGCCAACTACGCGAGTATGTCCTTCTTCTATCAGCAGCACGTTTAAATCATCCCACGTGTATGATATCATTTTGGTGATCAACGTCCATATACTGTGTCGCAAGGTAGTAGGTCGTTGCCACTTGCGGCCCTACTGATGATTATCTTCCATTGGTCCATGAGCTTAGTTACCACAGCTTGCAGCACATTTCACTTTGTACTTATTTGGTTGTATTTGCCTATGTTAAGTGATGGAGAGTGCTTTAGTGTTCCATGCCTTGAACGCAAGACCCACTGTATAAGATAGGCCCAGTACACTTCCATCTATATGTGACCAAGCATGACCATCACGTGCAAGGTGTCAGAGTATGCCTGGCATTTAGGATAAGTACAGGATAGATCATATAGGCAAACATGACACTCACATTTTCCTTGTTTTTGTGAACTTGAGCTCTTGGTGGATGGTGCACCACCTTGCCTTTTGTCTCCTGAGCATCCAGTGTGTGTTTGCTGAGTCTGTTTAAACTGCTGCGCAGCATGGCAAGATATCCCATAAACTTGATACTATATTATATTCATCCATGTCTCTCTCCTTAAGCCCTACTGCTCATGGCTGTGTTTGTTTGCTCAAAATCAAGGTAACCAAAACTGTTACTATACATACAATCTATGATTCCGGTTACTCAGTTTTGTCCTCTGAGCTACAGGATAGTTTGTGGAAAATTTAGAAGGTTGCTCCTTCACCAAAACATGCTAACGCATGACAAGCGCTGGTCACGTGGTATAGATGAAAGCGTACTGGGCCTATCTTATCTGTTAACCGATTCCAAGGGGGAATCGGAAATCTTGATTTATGGCGAATATGGGGAGTTGTCGGAAAAATCAAATTTGGGGCTTTCATCCGGTAAGGTCGTAGTACTCGTATCAAGCATACCAAAAGTGGAGAAGAGCGCGCGCATCGGGGTGCGTCGGGGTGTCGGGATTTAAGCGCTATGTTAACTTTTACGTTCAACTTTGATTGGTTTGCATCTCCCCTGTTCGTCTCGTCCGCCGCCGCCGCCGCCGCCGCCGCCATAGACACATTTATAAAAATGGCTGTCGCGATTGCTATATGGTTTGTTGAGCCCTGGGTTTTGAATCCAGCCTCAGAGACTAGTGCGTCGCTGACTCCAGTGTAGGAGTATGATCATCCAGGCGAACGATTCCGTCGAGTTTGAGCTCCCTGCATCTGTGCGTATCACGAGCGTCGCGCTCGGCGCAGACTTGCAGGACGAGACGGAACGCACGACGCTCAGACTCGTCTACATCGGCATGTCTGACTCGCAGGAGAACGATGAGGAAGACGAGGAGCCTGCTACCGAACCCATCGCCACTGTGTTATGCTCCCTGACCCCGGGAAAGGTGCGGTGAACTATCTTATCGTATATAAGTGCAGGGCTTATAAGCTTGGGGTAGATTGAGCAGGCAAAGATTGATCTTGTTCTGGAAGGAAACGAGACGTTCGTGTTCGAGGCCATTGGGAAGAAGTATGTTCTATGCTTTGTTTATGTGTTCGTCCACTCACACGGGTTGTAGCACCCTGTATCTTTCTGGAAACTACATTGGTATGTGGGCGAGCTTTCTGTCTCCCGTACTGCCGCCAACCTCTCACCAGAACAAAAACCCGTGAACATGCCTCCGGACGAAGATGAAATTGTTGACGAGGAGGAAGAGGTCTTCCGCCTAGAAGATGTGAGCTCTGACGTCGAGGTGGAAGTAGACGAGATGGACGAGGAGGAGTATGTGCTGTACCTTGTACGAACCGTTCCTGAGGCTGACTCGCGCGTAGTGCCCCCGAGCTCCTCCCACCACCATCCCCGCCCAAGGCAAAAGCCCAAAAGTCAAATCCCAAAAAGCGTTCTCTCGAGGAAGAAAACACCGAGCCCGCCGCTGAGCAGCAGCTGTCGAAGAAGCAACGGAAGAAATCGAAGAAATTGGAGGCTGAGGTCAGTGATGCTGTGCCTGCTGTCCAGCCCGCGCAGGAGAAGAAGCAAGAGCATAAGCATAAGCATCCCGAGCAGAAGAAGGCCGGCGATGACGGTCAGCAGGACGAGGGCACGAAGAAGAGGAAGAAGAACAAGGGCGACAAAGCGAAGCTCTAGATGAGTGATGTCGTCGCTAGCATGAGCAATGAGCGTTTCGCGTGGGCTTCGTGCGATTCGTCATACACTCATTCGTCTCTGTTGACGAGCCTCTGGTAGGCAGGGTCGTGAGCATCGGCTGCAGCAGCTATGTCAGTTTCATCGGAACATCATGTTATGAAAAGGGTGGACAGCGGGGTGGTTGTGGTCTCAGCAGCGCGCGTGAGCAATCAGATTATGTTGATACCTAACCTCGGACTACATTGCCGTGGAAGCTGTGACGAGATGGAATGTGCGCTTGCCTTCTTCTGTCCTGCCTTTATTCATCACTTCAGGGCAGATGTTCGTGTTTCGGAGGAGCCATTTGTGGCCACGCTCCTCGAGAGCATCGAAGTCCGGACGACGCCCACTCTACGTCAGCTATACACAATCGGCCCCGTAATGGTAGTAACCCTATCTGTGCTCATACGCCCCCTTGACCTTGAGGCTAAGGACGCAGGGTGCCACGACGAGGATCTCGACTGGTGCATGGACCGAATGTACCAGACTCAGGTGCCCGTCGAAGGTGCCCGCCCGGTGTCGCACCTCCAGCATCTAGCTGCTCAATGTCAAGCTAAGTGGCTCCGATGCAGAGTCGATAGTCTCCACGTCTTTTCGCGTCTACCGCTCAGGACGGTGCAGTTCCTTATGATAGAGCGGGGCGTGTACGGCAGCGAGCCGTCAGGCCGAGTTGACATGACGCGAACACCTTCGCGTACGCGGATGACGTGAACACACTCCGTCTGTGGACGCTCTACAGAACATCTCCCTACGACGCTACACATGCGCGATGGCAACTCGGCGGTGCTATATCCGAGAATGAGACACCTGAAGCTCGACCGTGTCGCCTTCCTCGCCGTCTCGCCGGCGGACAGCACGGAGGTTGAAGAAGAAACCGAGGAGTCCTGGCAGCACGGGAGATGGTATGAAGCATTTGTCGCTGCGCTCAGGGCTCGAGTGAATCTAGCAAAGCCAGGCATGAAGCTGATCATCACCGGCACGGATGCTATCACAGGCCCGAGGGCTGAGGCCTCTGGAATAGTCCGAGTCGAGCTGGAAAACTACGTGGACGATGTTATAGATCCTGGACGGCCGCGCAGGACCAGTGAAAATGGATGACGATAAAGTAGTTAAGGGTGCCAGTTCGTCGATGCGGAGTTGGACCTCCCATCCGCGTAAGAAGCGGTATCTGGTTTACAGCTATAATTGAGGTTTGCGGTTTGTGCATTTGACACGCACATTATGAGCGCATCTTGATCTCGACGTGGGTATTATCAGCCTGTCTCCCATCGTGTATCACCCATGTTTGGGCTATATACGATAATTTTGTAAAGTGCTATGACGCAGAGAATATACCCATCAAAGGAACCATCGTCTACAGGGAAAAGCTATAAAGAATCATCGGAACCAGACATATCAGACCAGTGTGCAACGTGCCAACGCCGGCGGCACAAAATCTTCCCTTCTTCATTTCGAGAAATACAGACCAACTCGTCCACAAAATCCAGCACTTCCGCTACATAACAACGAATTATGCACGGGTCATCAAACACGAGACTTCGCAAGCGTGCCTCCGGATGTCTTTGCTTGAGACACTCCACGATCCGCGTCAACCAGCGATCCGATTGAAAGTCGGCAAAATTGGACAATCTCAGCTCCTCGAGGGCCGGGAAGAGGATGCCTGGGCGGTGCTCCGACGGCGTTAGCTCATGAATGAGCCTATCGCACGCCAGGCCTTCGACACAGAGAAAGCGGAGGTCCTGAGCCTGCCCAAACGAGTCTGAGAACGTCCAGTCGGAGTTATCATAGCGAACTGGCGGAAGGGTACGGAGGACGAGGTGTTGCACGCCTCCAAGAGGGAGGGGTGGGAACAACCTGCAGAGCATCTCAGATAGTCGCCCTTCGTTTGTCATGAGGAATGATAGACGTGGTGGTGAGCGGGTTGCTGAAGTGGGCCTTTCTACTAACAGCTCGAACGACGAGGGCAAATCACCCCAGCCAGTTACGAGCAGACCCAAACTGTCCGTCGGCTCCGACCTGATCCACTCAAGACGCAGAGAGCGCAGCAGTCCTAGAGGGGAGGCTGCGGCTGCAGCGGAGTATGCGGAAGCTAGCACGGAACAGAGCAACTGGAAGTCTTGAGAGCGCGAATGGTCCCAGATATCCACCTCGACGCGTACCATGGCTGTAGCAGGAAAGACGAGATTACTTCTCAATATGGCTACTGGCACTGCGTCTGCTTCATGACCAGTGATCTCGAACAGCCGAAGATTTGGAAGAGCAACAGGCGCTGCCAGTAGCTGCAACGGGAAAGTCGCTGTTTCGATGTTCATGTCCGGAGGTGCTGGCGGGAAACCCTCGAATAGGCAAAGCTCTTCGAGGCAGAGAAGTGTCTTCAGACTGTTAAGGAGGACGCGCCATGGCTGCGGGCAAGTATCCCACTCCATGTGATAAAGCGTAAGCTTCCGCAACCTGGCGGTGAAGAGGGCTGAAGCGAGAGTAAACGGAAGGCCAGTGAGTTCGAGTTCTTGAAGCAATGACTCGCGGTAGTCAACTTCATGAGGTACAAGAACGAGCCGTTTGTCTTCGCCATTATAGGGTGGCTGGAGCCTGAGACGTCTGAGCCGAGGGAACGCGAACCGTCCCGACTGTGTAATGAGGCGAAGGTCGCGATCTACGCCCGTCCTGTAATCGATGCACATCGACTCAATACGATGTGTATGCTTCAGGACGAGGGACTATGTGTCGGGGCCGGCGATGCGTTGGATCTTGTCTTCCTTCTTGAAGCGAAGCTTGCCGAGGATGGAAAGCGGCATGTCCTGGGAGCGTTCGAGATACGCCTTGACAGGTTCCATTGGATCCGTTACGTGAATATTTGTCCACAGCACCGGTGCATTCAGCACAACCGCCCGCCAACGCCTGCAGACCCAGGAAATAGCCATCCATCCGTGGTCGTCGTTGGCATTGCGCACGGTGTCGATGTAGCAGGACAGCGGTACTAGGGGATCATGCTCGGCCAACCAGAATGTAACATGGCACATGAAGATCCCCAGAAGAATTTCTTCAGGTAGTATAACAGCTACGTTGCCTGTGTTGAGAGCCTCGGAGATTTCCTGAACGTAGCGCCGGTAGGTTCGAAGCTCGTCTTCCAGCTTTCGCCTGGCCTGCGGCGATAACGACCGGCCAAACATTGATGACATCTTGTTTGTGGTAATAAAAGAAGCTGGGATATTGTGTCTATAATAGTAAGCGTCGCGCAGTTTAATGAGAGTGAGCAGAGAGGCGTACTCGGCGGCAGCGTAGATGGAAGCAGCTCTCGTCAGCTAGCCAGCCGTTCACATAGGCTACTTCGCCGGTACGTAGCTCTTGTGAGTCTGCGAGTCTATACGCGTCTCGAAACGAGTAGGATTAGGGCTAGATAAAGTGTAGACAGAAAACAAGGGCGTCGCAGCAAGATATCGGGGACCAGGACCCCGAAGTTGAGTCTGACTCCGTGAACACCTGCAGCGCGGTCCCGTGATCTGGCCATTAACCAGCGCTTTCGCGTCTGCGACCCATTCTCCGTACTTCATCTGACCAAAACGGATAACTTACTTCACAGTATTCTCTTGGCTTCGCTTCACGCATGCAAGTAATGCCCAAGAACAGATGAAACGAGGTGCAATAGCCTGGACAGGGCTATACATTCCGACTGCTTTCTGTACCGCAGGACGAGGTAGTAGGGAAATATCAGTGTGCAATCTACCTGACACGACTCACTGAGTTTATGAAGCAGTCATCGGCTACCACGGCAGGCAGACCCTGCTTTTCTCCCAAGTGCTCTCTCTTCCCCCCTGTTTTCGGTCTCATTACCTCGGTCTCTGAGCTCTGCCATTACCCGCCTTCACGCACGTCCCCACGCTCACGAACGTCCTCGACGACTCACACACGCCATAGCCTACGGCGAAAGCTTCAATGCAGACAACAATAGCGCCCTTACAGCCCATTTTCGGCCGCCAAGTGTACGAGAGTGCGCCGTGCTCCGCATCTACAACGGGGTTAGAGCAAGAGTAACGGAGCTGGGGCAAGGGTGGCGGCAAAGGGCGAAGGCAAAGGCGAGAGCGAGGAGCCAGGACTCCGGCGATGTCCCCACGTATGTCATGATTTACAGCGAAGGCCAGCCCGCTTCCCCTGCGACCTCAGCTCAACTCCAAGCCTTCAACTGAGTTTCAGGGGCAACAGGTGGGGTCTTCTAGTGACCCGCGTGCCCAACACCCTCTGCTCTACCGTATCTATCGCCACCGCCCCTACCCTTTTGTACAACAACCGTCCGCACGAGGAGGAGTCAGTGCTCACGTCCGCAAACGCGCGATGCGCCGTGCCGCATGTCATCGAGGATCCTGTGCCCCAAACGATCGCACTGTTCCACCTTGGTTCGAACCTATACCCAGAGCGATACAGTCATGGCCTGCACGCGGCGAGGGCTGCTTGCGGACTACCCCTCGCCAGGAATCGCGGGGGGTCGTTGCGCAATGCGACGACTAGCACATCACCACGACGTTGCTCTGGTGCACGGACGACGAGGGCAAAACCATTTGCAATGAGTAAGCACGACTGTCCCTGTGTTTGTAATTGCGTGCTTATTGGCTTCCGCTTGCAGCTACGGGCTTGGTAGCTCGACTAGTCTGATTTTGATGGAGTGAAACCTGTATTTAATTATATTACCGATCAGACTCCACCCCGCTCTTCGCGAACTCGCGAACTGCGCGTACGATCCAATTTCCTGAACGTCCTCATCGCCTAACGCGAAACGATCGCGACTGTCTCACATTCGCCGGTACTAGCTGTCCGCACGGTCACCGCGCCCAGCGCGGTAAGCCAGACCCACCCGCGTCCGCAGCAGACGAAGGCGGGCCCCGGGAGCATGACCTCGCAAGATCGAAAGCACCAACGATGAGTACGGTATTTAAGGAGGTTGGGTGCACCTAGAACACCTCCGCCATTCTGTACAGCGCACCGAGGCCTGTCCTTCTCACCTTTACGAACTTTGCGCGAGAATGGACCACGATGTGGAGAAGGTCACCTCCGTACAAGGTGTGGCGGACACAGCCACAATTGCCCCGACGTCTAGTGCCGCCGTAAAGTACGACCTGTATGAGGTGATTCTCGAATCCGCGGACGACCCGGCCGTCGCGCTCCCTCTCTGGCGGCGCTGGCTCGCCGCTCTCATTATCAACGCGGGTGCGATATGTGTCACCGGTGCTTCAGCCATGGCAGGTTTCCGAATTCCGCCGTGCCCGCGTCTCGTCAGAGCTGACTGGATATGCCCACCGGTTGCATAGGCAGCAACAGCAGAAACTGGCGTAGCCCAGACGTTTCACGTCTCCACTGAAGTCTCGACGCTCGCCGTAACACTTTTCGTTATTGGCCTTGGCACCGGGCCTATGCTCACGGGCCCACTCGCAGAGGTCGTTGGCCAGCAGCTACTATACATTGCGAGCTTCTTCTTCATGTGGTGCTTCACATGGCCCGTTGCGTTTGGTAAGAGCATAGGTGAGCACATCCGTCCGTGAAAGAAGATGAAAGAGGGCTGATAAAGCGGCAAGCGGTGCATCTGGTGTTCAGGTTTCTGCAGGGTTTCTGCGGATCGGCATTCCTCAGCATTGGCGGAGCAACGATCACGAATCTGTTCACTGATAGAACAGTTGCCGTGTACGATTTCTCGTTTGCAACCTGTGGAAACTCTCTTATGGTATGCTGCTCACAGACCAATGGCTGCGTACACAATATCAACGTTCGTAGGACCAGTCATTACTCCTGTATTCAGTGGGTAGGTCCCCACGTCAATATGCACTACTCTCGCCTGTGTTGATGCTTTGACAGCTTTATCCTTCAGGTGCGTATTTTTCCGTACATCCCTTATACACGTGCTCAAGCATCATATCGACAGTACGCCGGCTGGCGATGGCTCTACTATGTCCTTATCATGTGGACATTCGGAGAAATGGTTGCCCTGACTCTGGTCCCGGAGACGGTAACTGCCGTGATATTGAGGCGAAAAGCTCAACGGCGAGTTCTTAATCCCTTGGCGGATGTGCACGCGCTCATACTCACCCAGACTCCGGAAAGCAACTGGAGATCAACGATATCATGCTGCAATCGAACGGTCTCAGAGCAGCATTCTGCAATCATTGGGCCAAGCCTGCCAAGACATTTTTGGTACGCCGGCCTCTTCGCTTTGCCGCATTATCTGGCCTAACGTCCCCCAGTGCTCATGATCTACGACCGCATGGTACTGCTCTTGGACATATGGCTCTCACTCATTCTCGGGATCGTATATCTCACCCTACAAGCTTTCCCTATCATCTTCGCAGACAAGCATGGCTTTACGCCCTCACAAACAGGGCTAAGCTTCCTCGGCGTATTCGTCGGGCTTGTAATCGCGATGGCAAGCATGGTCTATTGGAAAGAGTACCGCCGACGTATCGCGGACCGCTACATGGGCAATCCACCGCCCGAGGCGTGGCTTGCGATGGGCAAGGTCGGAGGGGTGTTAATCCCCCTAAGTGCGTACCCTTCTTCAGCCTTTCCTTCGTGCGATCGACCCTGACCGATGCGAACCAGGCCTGTACTGCCTTGCGTTCACGACTTTCAAGCATGTCCACTGGATCGTGCCCATCATCAGCTCAATGCCGTTCGGCGTCGGCATCTGTTTCGTCTACATCTCTGTCTTCACCTACTTCGTGACCGCATACCGCCCAATGGCTGCAGCGGCGCTCTCCGGGTGCGCTATCATGCGAACGTGGTTCGCTGCCGCGTTCCCGCTCTTCGCGAACCAGATGTACGGACGCATGGGCACCGTCGGTGCCACGGCCTTCCTGGCGGGCCTGATGACCTTGATGGCGCCCCTGCCGTAAGTGCCGCTGAGCGAGCCTCGCCGTTCCTGCGGGTGCTGACGAACCTTTTCGTTCAGATTTGTCTTTGCGAAGATAGGCCGCAAGCTACGGGAACGCTCGCCATACGCGACACACTGCTGAGAACGGGAGAAAAACGGGGATGCTTGATTACGCCACGTGCGAAGGGCGACCCTGGTCGGCTATGCGAGCTAAGGTCAAGCCATATACAAAGAACCCGGGGAGTCTGATATGACATTCCGAAGAGAAAAAGTGATAAAGCTACTTTACAAGCGCCGCCACTGCAATAGTTTCCATGCGATACCCCTAATTTCGCGTAATGTGATGGACGAATAGCATTCACAGAGTCCAATAGATCCAAACAAACGACGCCGATAGACACAGGCCAATAGTGGTGTTTGTGCCGTCCCGCCTCACGCCAAGAAGCCCTTCCTGTCTTCCTTACGCTATTGTGCACGATTAACAGCTATGAACAACAAGCACGCAACGAGATTCGACGCACCATTCTGACACCGTGGCTCAGGGCGAGATACAGCTTGAATAGCCGCTCGCAGTCCTCGTCGCCCTTGAACGGGTAGTCTGCACCCAACCTGTAGGCCGCGGCGAAGCCCGAGGTAACAGCCAGCTCGTGCATGTTGAGGACTGCGGCACCGGGTAAGTCCCTAATCAGATAACGACAACCCATGTTTCTCACCCGACCATGCGCCTGCGAAGCTGTAGCGCCCTCAAATAAGCCCGGATGAACACAGTGATTGCGGAGAGGCCCGACGTACTGTGTGTTGTTCTTCCCGTTGATGAACATCATCCACGGGACCGTCCCGGCGTAGTGTTGCCAGCGATAACTCTGCTGCTTCCACCACTTCTCGTAGATCTTCTTGTCCTGGGAGATGTCACCCACGGTCCATCGCTCAGACGAGCCATCGCGGTCGAGGAAGATCGTCTGGAAGATGTGCTTCTCGAGCGGTGGCTCCGGCACACCCCGCGGATCCTCTCCGGCGCGTGCCGCCGACCCCTGATTGGCGAGCTCGTCGCTTTGAGCGTCGCAAGCCTCCTGCGGGACGGGCTGACTCTCGTGGCGGTGGTCCGATGTGTCGTTCGGAGCGATGGGCCCGGAGGGTTTCTCGCCGCGAAACTGGGGCTGGTAGTGCGTCAAGTCGAAACTCATTTCGATCTTCGACTTATCCTCAGGGTACTGCATAGTGTAGTACAGCGGGCGGAAGCTCTTAGATGCGAACTCGAATGCTTTCTCCGCCTCGTCGCGCTCCTCAGGCGCCATTTTGTCTGTGAGAGCGTTATGAGATGGGTCGTACTGAACTTCGTAGTACTATTGAGCAAGCACATCAGATATACGTAGGAGGGAGCCTAGCCAACACGTACCTTTCTCATGTATGCCAAATCGTTGTGGGTAATTGTGACGTCATAGAGGTATTTCACATTCCCCAGCACTCGTCTCTCCATAAACGTCGAGCCCTTTCCGAGGAGCTTGAGGCAAGAGTCGGCGTCGATAGCTAAGATGATCTGGTCGAAACATGCTGTCTGTGGTTCTGTCTCCATACCCTCGCTGGCGACCTTGTACTCGATCTGAACAGCACCCGCCTCAGACTTCCCACTGCGGGTAACCACGCGTAGTACATCGTTGTTGAACTTGAAGGTGACATTGTTACGGGACGCAGTTTCGGCCTTCCAGGCCTGGGTGCCAGATCAGCATAACACCCTATAAGCTCGGCGGATGGGCTTACCCGGTAGCAATCATGCAGCTAAACGGAACCTGAGCGTGAGAGAGATACTACGCACATTTATTTCACAAAAATTACCTTCGGAAAGGCGAGCATCGTTGGAATACTCGCGAGCAGACTCTTATCGTTGTACTCAAAGAGCTTCATGCTGGGGTCCATAAATACCCGCTCCTGCACTCCCAGTGTTAAGGCAAGGCCTGTAGAAACCATTGGGACCACATACCAAGATAGCACACGATATGTACGGTGTCTGGTTCCCTGTGCCAAAGAATAAGGCGACCAGGGGATAAACCATCTTCTCGCCAAAGTCGTTTGAAAAGCGGAAGATCTTGAGCATGGCGTATACTGGAATGAGGGCGAATGGGACCTCAAACTTCTTGATAATCTTCAAGGTGCGGCCGAACTTAGCGATATCGGCCTGGAACTTCGAAGTCAAGGAGGTAGGAAAGACGTTCGTCCAGAAGTCTTCGCCCTTGCCAAAGCTGATCCTGAACAAAAAACCTCTAAAATGCTAGATCAAAGAGCCTTGAGAATGGACGCACTGCATGCCGACTTTTGTGGGTTCGAACCCCAGCATACGAAACATCCGCATTGTGTTCGCAAATGCCGGGCTGCAGCCTTGAACCCCGTCGTTGATGTACGAGGCACCGTATCTATTGGAGTCGATAGAGATTGACGTCGCCATACCTCCAGCGATGGACTCCTTGTCGTATACCGTGACGTCGTACTTGTCCGGGTGGCGGCTGAGGGCGTACGCAGCGGACATGCCTGAAGCGCCTGCGCCGACAATACACACTCGCTGACGGGGAGCGGGAGACGACATGGTGGGAGAGTTTGAAGAGTATTTGGCGGGTCATCTCCATCGTATGCGGGTCTTGGCTGGAGCGGCTGACAATTTGTGGTTCGCTGTTGCATCCGCCCTCTTCGTCGTCATCGACTGGGGTCAGCATCGACAGGCCACGTGGCAGGCTGGGGGGGAGTTCGTGCAGACTTGCGGGCCTGGTGGTCTTGGTCATCGACGCTTGCACGATTTCATGTTCCGGCAATGTGTTCGACATGCGGCGAACAAACCAGGCAAAGCTATAACTTACGGTGTAAATGCGGACGCCTGAATGCATTCAGAAATAGAGCAATTTACCTTCAGCTCCGATGTAGGGGCGCGCCACGGGACAGGGGGTAAGCATGTGGATCGCTCACATGAGAGAGCAGGCGGGTGTCACGGTCGGCTTGCCGGAGCGTGTTTGAGCTGCAGCATCTCGAAGGGGGACATACGTACGCAGGAGGAGCACCGCGTCACTTGGTTTTCATTCTCTCCGAAGCCAAGACTTTCTCCGCTTCAATTGGTTTGCCCAGGGAGCGGCACATCGCGATGTACTACTCGGTTGAGCAGCACATCGCAATGAGCTGCTCATAGGCAACAAGCATAAGGGTTGAAGCGCTAGATGATTACTGAACTACACGCAGGGCATGAACTTGGTTTTCAGTCTGCGTCTACTTGATTGCGGAGATCCCTGCACGCTGGTGGATGCCAAGACCCTAGAAAGCATGAGGTGAATGACACTCACAGGACTGCTCTCACGCGCACGATTGCCTGCACCCTTCAGACCCTGCCAAGGATCAGTCCGAAATGCTGTTCGTAATAGTGGGGTTATTAGCAGCTGCCACACACATCTCATACATCGATTACGTACCACAGCCAGGGCGTCGATGTTGTGGCTCGAGGATGTGCCGCAAGGTTAATACGTTGGCCACGCGTCTTCTACCGAAGTAAGCCTATAGCCATGTTCGCAAAGTGGCGTCTGCCGGGGACGATTAGCTTCGACTTTGTGGCAGAGGCAGCCGGTTGAAATTGCACGACGAGGCATTTCCTAGCCGAGGCCCATCAACCTTGAGTATATCTGACAGAGACCACGATGCAGTAGATCAGGCACACGGCTAAGAAAAATCTCGTCGGCGGACAATGGGAGCAGTAGAAAATTACGTGACGCACCGCATACGAGGTTATCGAGCCCATCACCCGGTCTCAACTCTCAGAGGGGTAACCTTCAGAATACGATGCTCCTGATGCATGTGAACTGTCCGGGTCATGGTATCCTGCGTGTGGCGTTTCCATATGGTCGAGACTTGAACTCCACCAAGTCATCGTACGAATGTCTTGCGGTTCGGGGCTTCGTGGTGGTTGAGTCTTCTAGTGAGCATAGTAGGGACAAGAAGAAACCGAGTGGTTCATGTCCGAGATAGAAGATGTGCGAGCGTACACCCGGGATTTGTTGACGACAGAGTCGCGGTCAGCTGGACCAATCGTCGGGCGAGCGGGTGTGTAGAAGGAGAGGTATCTGGCAGGAGCAGATCGCCGGCGCGTCCGCACGGAAGCAAAACGGCTGTGGAGTTTCAACTGGCGGAGTGGGAAGCGGGCGTGTGCATCGCGTTCTGCCCCAATATGGGCCTCTGGAAGACGCAGATACGTAGGAACGCAGATACGTGGGCCTCCCGCCGCCCCCTGTTGCTCGTCACATGCTTCTCTTCTTCGCCACAGCACGTTCAAGGTGTTGCTGAATGCATGCTCAAGCGCGGCGGAGTCGTCGTCTTCCGTCCCAGAATTCCGTCCAGAACTCCGACGCGCGACTAGTGTGTGGACCAGAACATTTGAGCCTGTTGTCGTGATCCGGAATTTTGCCCAAGGGCGAAACCTGGAGGAGGAGATAAATACCTCGATGGGAGAACGATACGGCCAACCAGCTCACCTTCTCCCCCGCTTTCTGACAGACAGTCAACGGTTCTGCACATCGCAGGAGCGTTTCCTACACTCAACTCCAGCGGCAATGAATTTTTCGTCGTTGCCGATGGGGAAAGAGGCCCGAATCACACTGGGAGGCCCAAGCTACCAGGCTTTTGCGGGTGCACGACCTCCAGTGGTGTTGAAGGGCCTCTCGATGGCTGCGATGTAAATCTGCGATTTTTCCTTTTTATGGTCCGTGGCTGAGTCCCTTGATATGCGATATCAAAGGGAGGCAGATCACGTACCATGAGAATGGAAGAGTCGCGGATAGCGCGAATAGCATTCCACTCTATGCCTCATCGTCTGGGCCAGGCTTGCTGCGCGGTTTAGAAACGAGAGACCACCACCGAAGTACGATAATGCTATTTGACTACGAGGTGAGCCTATAGGAGCAGGCAAGTACAGGGAGAAGCTTACATTTCATACTGGTAGTGTGCCTTGAAGCCGTCGGCTGGCAGTTTCCTCCAAGAGTGCCCGCCTCACTGAAGATAGTCGGTGCTTAGAATCTACGACAAGCGGAGGCCTGCTTCTTTGTCATGACAGTGAATATCGTAGAGTATTGGCTGCTGTGTACTCCGATGAGCACCGACCCACCTATAACGTATGAGCCTATGTATTCCCAGGAATCAGGTGAGCAGCACTCTCCGCAGTTAGAAAACATAACTACATTAGCTTATGTTTCACAGGCATTGTCTGAGCTCGAGAGCGGCCAACGATGCTCGCCCTCTTGCAAGTAGCCTCCCCTATCAAGCAGCGTGAGTGATTGTTGTATCACCTATCCGTGGTACTTACCAGAACCTTTTCGCTTGCGCTCCTAGAGAGGTGTAAAGGCCCGCAGAAGGACCAGATCAGTATTCAGTTAGCCCACACTGCTCCTAGCATCGAGGACTGTCCCTATGCGACGTCCAGGAGTGTAGGCGACAATTCAACGACTCTGCGCATCGCACGAATTCGCGGCAATCCCTCGCCACGCCTGCGGACAAACATACGCGACCCCCGAGAGTGCGACCCCCGAGAGTTCTGCCTGGGAGAGTTTCCCATCCGAAACGTGGTACCGCGTCCCAGCACCCAGGCGGATGGCCACGGTCGATCCCCGGCTTGTCGCCTACCCTACCAACGTCGCTTACGGCACATTTATCCTCTTAAGATCTTCCTCACCCACCCTTCGCCCCTGCCTTCAGACCACCTCAGTTTCCGTGCGCTGTGCCAGCACTATCTCCAGGTGTGGTGGAAGCTTCCAGGAACCTGCTGCCGCGAGAGGCCTCTTGTTCGCGCCTACCACCTCTCAGCGGCTGCTCAGCGATATTCCCTTTCTCAGACTCTACCCCGAAGAACTAGCAGGACGAAAAGCATGCTCGGCCTGAAAACCGGCATGAGCCTGTAGCGAAGATCCTCTACATACAGCGCGCAGAGAGATTCGGAAAAAGAGCTGACGGACATGGCAATCCTTGTACGTGATGCTTTCACTCTTCCCAACCAGCTCACTTACCTCTAGCCCGCAGAAGGCCGCGGTGAGTCCAGTAAAGACAAGAATTTGCCACGACATGATCGACGGACAAGTCCACAGACCTACGCGTGCGCTTTCCTGCTCAGAAAATATTGCTCCGCGTTTTTATTTCAGCCAGCCGATTAGAATGGAGAGCTGAAATTGGAGGGCACCACAGGGATCAGGGGAGATGTCGCAGCTCGCCTACTAAGCATCATAGTGCGTTTTGATTCTACACGTGCTGATTCTGCGCGACGAGCAGCAGTTATCCAACACAACTACATGCTTCGTTCACTAGGCCGTTCAGGTTGTCGCCCCGCTAGGCCTGGCTTTGCAAAGTACATGTAATTCTCGAGAATATTATGACAAGAATGATTCCAATAGAACCTCTGTAAACAAATTACATGTCCAAGCACAACAGCATGATAGCGAAGCTACGTCCGCCCACGCATGGAACTTCGAGATTGTGGCGGCGCTTTGCGGTACAGCGCTTGCAACCATGTTCACGTCACACCTGTGATTTACCTTGGAACCACGTTTACGCCCACTTTCCCGGAGCGACGGGATGCGAGCTCGACAAGCCGCCGCAGACGGCATAGTTTTGGCCGTTGACGTAGCTCGACTCATCCGAGGCGAGGAAAAGCGCCATGTTCGCGATTTCTGCCAGACACCCAACTCGTTTCAGCAAATCTTGCTTGGTATCACAGCGCGAATATATACCTTCTGCGACACCATATCGCCCCATTGCACTCAGCTGACCGATCTTGCTCATCGTGCCGCGCGACGCAGCGTACTCGAACGTCCGCGCCGTCATGTCTGTCTCGATGAGACCCGGGCAGATAGAGTTCACGCGGATGTCGGTGTTGCGCAACTGGTAGGCTGATGTCTGCGCGAGGTTGTTTACACTTTGACACAATCAATGATACTGTCATCTCAGCGCGTAAGGTGACACGTACGCAGCTTTGCTTGCACTGTCTGTGGAATGGTCGGCGAAGTGTTCTTTAAAGACGACGAACGGACTTACAATCGACGGATCCACCCCCGGACCGAAGACCTGCGACTGTTTCCCCTGTCAGCGCGTTGCAAATTGTGCGAGGAGAGAGGGGACGTACCGGAAGCAGTCAATATGATACTTCCGCCCCCGAATTCTTTGTCCCGTGAAGGATTGGTTTTCTCCATCGCGACGGAAGCGTGCTTGACGGCAAGGAAGCAGCTGCTCTTACTGTAAGACCATGCAAGCGGCTCGAATGAAGTTGCAGAGGACATACGACAGCGCGTTGATCCTCATACTCCGCATAAATTGGTCGGCAGAGATTTCTTGGAGACCATCAATAGTAGCAATCCCAGCCTAAAACCTGGGCCTTAATGCAAAAATTGTGAAGGTAGAGAAGGGGGCGTACGTTCGCGAAGAATACGTCTAGTCTGCCTTCTTCCTGCATCGCCTGCTTGCAGAGACTCTCGATAGTAGCATCGTCTGCCGCATCCCCTTGCTGTATTGTGACCTATATATATGCAAATCGAATCAGAAAAACTGGGTATCTGTTCAACAACACTTGAGTCATACCTTGACATCCGGATACTTGGTTTCAATAGTTGACTTCAGGTCAGGGAGGTTCGTTGCGTCGAAGTCGAGGAGATACAAGTGCCTGGCACCTGTGCGAACGTTAGCGACCACGCTGGTATTCTCCTACATATATCAATCAACTTACCTTCGTGCGCGAATAGTACCGCAGAGGCCCTCCTATACACGACCCGTTAGTCCGAAGGTAGTAGTATGAGAATCCACACGACGCACCCAATGCCCTTAAGCGACCCGGCCCCCGTGACAATGCAAACCTTGTCTTTCAGCCTCCTCGCGCGCGGCGCCGTCTCGAGGTGTGTCTGTATCTTCTGCAGCCTCGCGAGAGTACGTTTGTAGAACTCGTCGCTGTTCCCGGAATTCTTGGTCCGCAGGTTTGCGTACTTGTATCCGCCCGACATCTCCAATAGCGATAGGTCGTTGATTCAAGGCGTGAGCAGGAAAGATGAGAGATTTTCAAAGAGGTCCAAAGAGATCCAGAGTGGTTCGGAGAGGGTACATCTTGAGATGTGCGCCAGCTGTTATAGTCGCGAGAATACCGGGCATGGCGCTGTGATTACCCGGGCGTGCCGCGGTAGCGTGTTTGTGGGATTTTGACGCCCGTGACCGCCTCTCGAATTGCCCACGGAGTCCACGGACGCACCTCGACATGTCCAGCAGCGGGCGAAAAAAACAAGCCAACGGCAAGTTCATAGAGATATTTCAAAGTTTAACCAAGCTGATTTATCAGGAAAGCAACGGATATAACTTCACCACATTTTGAGAAGTGAAGGAAAACTATGTATACAGACCAGTGCCGGCAGGCGTACAGTGCATGAAAGGTGCAAAAAATTCAGATGATGCTAATTCATGATACCATGGAGGCTGACACTTGGAATATGCGCGTGAATTTTGGATATTTCACAGTTCCTGCAAGTAGTCCTGGTTAATACGAGCATCTGTGGATGGCAGACAAGTCCGAGACGTACAATCAAATTGAGGTTTCCAGAGATGAGTTCTAGAGACGTTCCACAGCGATTAGAACACGCGCATGGTCAATTGTTAACGACACCAGTACTCACTGTTCTCGAGAGTGGTGCCGCTGGGAATATCGATCCGCTGGCCTTCGCTTGCGGCAACTAACGACCGTTTGCTTGACATGACAGTCTAGGAGGTAAGCGGGAGCATACCTATAACAGTGCCTCTTAAGGTGATATTTCGTCCCCAATGTACATCTCCAGAAACCGTCAAGTGGTCAAGCTCCGCAATTTTAGGGATCTGTTTGAAGCGCTCTTGGAATTCCTGGATCTACACATATATTTCAGCAGAAGTTCCAACGAAGTGTAGATCGCAAAGATACACACTTTACGGTAGTGGTCACCTAGCTTAATGACCGGAATAGACGTAAACATGCGGTCGGGGTTCGGCACGAGCCTGTCGTTCTGCAGCGCGTAAATGTCGCTCGTGAGCAGAAGCAGGTCACTGCAAGTCTTCACAGGAATGAAGCGACTCCGAGGCACGTGTATCCCGCAAGCATTGTCGAAGTGCTTGATGGCTGACCCTGCCGCCGTCTCGAGCTAGCGGCGACGGGGTTCAGAAAGCGCCGGAGATAGAGGGGAATGGTGAGACCGACCTGAATGACCGCCTGGCCGTCGTCCATAGCCTTCTCGCGCACGATGAGATCGAGGTCCATGCCGCCCTTGTCCATATTCCGCTTCAAAGCTGGAAGCAAATAAGCCGGGCGCTAATGTTCAAATGAGTCGTGAAGCACGCACAGTGCAGGTCGATCCACAAGTTATTGGTGTTGAACAGCTTGAAGCTCCGCGCGGACTGGGAATCTTCTTCGTGGTCTGCAGGGGTTTGCGCCATTTCGAGCAAGCGAATGTGGCCGTCGTAGTTGACCAGCGTTCCGCCCTGTATGTCCGCCCTGGTCTTGTCCGTAACCTCCATGGCGAAGTCGGTCTGCGTGTCAATCATGTGGTCCAGGATCCGCTCATCTACACTAATGCAGAACCTCAGCAAAGAATTTTGAACAGGAAAGAGGAGAGTTGTACGTAGCGCCAAGATTATCCGAGTTGGACACGAAGAGATACTGCTTTCCCTGCTGCAATAGACGATCGAGTACGCCTGAATGCGCGAGCGAATAGTACAGATCTCCATGTCCTGGCGGGTACCACTTTTCATGCTCGTCTTTGGATGATTTCGGACATGGTAGCATGTTCTCCTTGTACACCCGCGGGTAGCGCGACTGGTTAAATGTCGTGATGTGCACCTGGTGATCTGCGTACTTCTTGATGACCCGCAGAGTGTCATCCTGGGTATGGAACGACGTCATGAGAATGAGAGGCACGTCAACATGATTTGCTATGTTCAAGGACTCGACCTGGCGGACTGTGAGGTCGAGGAAGGTCACGCCGTTCTTGACTTCCAAGGCGCTCTTCGCGCCAGGCATCCCTGTCAGACATTGTCAGCTGGCTAAAGGATAGGCTTCGCGAGGCGCACCCATTGACGTTCCAAGGCCCCCATTGACCTTTAGCACTGCGAGCTTTTTGAGATTATTAAAATTGCCGCTGGCTGGTAAGCTATCATACGGAACGATCTGGTCTGTGGAGATAGGTTGCACCCGATCCCATACCCTTAGATGGCGATTAGATGGGAGCACAAGCAAGGTTGAAATGACATACAGCACACTTCGCTCTCGCTTCCGTTTGATATAGCTTGTGAACAGACGAAGGAACGCTTGCATTTCTCTACCGTGCTCAGCCTACAAGTAGCCAACTAAGTCTCGTCATCCGTCATGGACAGCATTGTGATCGGGTACGGACCTTGTGCGAGCTCTCTCCCTCCACTGAATCTATCAGACACTCCAAGGCATCTTTCATATGCTGAGCTTCCGGATCTGAAGGGTGTTTGTTATCCGTGCATCCTCAACATCGTATATGCCCACCCGTCGCTTCAGTGCTCAGGGGCTTCCTTCGCCGACCGGAGAATCCGCATAGCAATAGGGAAAAGGAGGGCATGGTGAGCAGACACGGAAAGTGCCAGCAACATCACACTGGCTACACACCATCGTAGCCACGCTGTTACTGCGAGGACAGACTAGCGAGATGCCTGTCCTTAAACGTTGGTTTTATCGACGGAGAATTGCATCCATGATCGCGGCAGTTGCCATGAATCTACAGCGTTTGCGATCCTCGATGCCTCCAGACAAGTGCACCCGACCCAGGCCGGCACGTTTCGGTGCGACGCAGATGACCTCTGAAGATCTAGGCGGCGAATGATCCGGAGTATCGTAAAGCTATTGGCACAATTTGAGTTTCCAGAGCGGCCCAGACAGCAATAATCCAGAAGAAGAACTAGGCATCGCGGTGCAATTAGTGTGCAATGCGAAACAGTGCGCCGCGGCGATGAGATGGGATGGGAACATAGCGCATCAAGCCGGGTGGGAGGCAGTCGTGGCGTTCTGATGCGCCATCATGATGCGCGCTTTTCCTGCGCGCTGCACCTTTATCGTGCACTCCTGGGCCATCGGCTACTTTCGACCCTGGTCCACAGTGCAGGACATATGCGATAGCACAAATAGCCTGGTGATATTCCATCTATGCTGGTTTTCAATGGCACACGCCCTAGGGCATTCTAACAGCAAATCATCATAACATTCATAGACGGGCATCTCCACACCAATCATTCGCAAGACTACTAGATAGTGCGCATAGACTTAGATAGTGATAGGGACGCATCCAATGCCGACACCGTTCTGTCGCTGAACGTCAGTCTCGGTCCTCCGCAATATTCCAGCAAGGCACTTACGACAACGCCGTCAGAGCAGGAGACAGTGCTGCCGCTGCATTCGGAGCCGGAGCCAACACCGACGAGGCTGATGGGGCTGCAGGTGAGCCCGAGCAAGACGTTAAGGTCGCTTAGGGTGACGCCGATGGAGCTGAGGAGTGCTTCGCCAGCCGCAGAGTTGGCCTGTATGTGAACAATGGTCAGTATGGCTGATGTCAACATAAAATATAATATAATATAAAATACAGGCTCGGTGCTGGTGCAGCACGCATTTGTGGACGACTCGCTGCTCCAGCGGGCGACATTGGCGGGTGTGGCGGCCGCAAGAAGGGCGAGGGAGAGCGTGGAGAAGACGGCGAGGCGAGAGAACATCTTCGCTTGAGATCTGAGTTGCAAGTGACACGAGAGTGCGGTTTGCTGGAGAACAGAAGGCGCGGCGACGCTGGCTTTTATATGTCGAGCGGAGGACTGGGTTAGCTATGAAAGGTGCGAGGACGTACCGGCTCAACAACAGCATCCGAACGTCGTGTTGTGGAGCAACCGTCGCGATGCTCCACCGTGCAAAGCTTCCTGTGAAGACCTCGAAATTCAGCCCTGCGCTTACATCTGTCGCAGTTCTGATAACACGAGATGAATGCTGGTCAAGTGCGTGGTTAGATGGAGCATCGTAAGGTACAGCGGCTTTTAAATACAGTGAAGAGATAACCGACGTCTGGAGGTTTGGATAAACATATATGGTACGAGAGGGTGACCCGTGCTACGCACGGGCAGAGCGAACTGAGAAAAGAGATTGAGAGAAGAATTCAGAAGAGAATGAAGAGAAATCGAATGAGAAATGAGAGGAACGCGCCGCCCGCCGCCAACCTTCGGTTGGCTGGGCGTGCAGCGCCCCTGTGAGAGGCGCCTCGTGAGAGGGGATCACTGGCCAATGAGAGTGCCTCTTTGTCTCGGGGATTTGACGCCCGAGGTGTTTTATTATATTAGATGTTTCTGTACCAGATAATCCGTGGTTATCCGAGAGACTTGACGTAGGAGCACAAAGTCGGCGTACCATTCGAAAAGTCGACTTGGCAAGGGATGACACGCGTTCTTGTTGTTCTAGCAGCGACAACAACAGCGCAATACGTAGAGGAGTTCAGCTAGACGTAGCCATGCTTCGGTCATCTTCCATGGGAAAATGACGTTGGCAGGCCATGCTCGCGTCGGGCTTGCTAAGGCGACGGCGACTTCATGTCCTCGTCCGCCTGTGATCAAAATGTCGTACATTCGCTTGCTGGGAATTCTGATAACCCATTACTAGCAGGATTTTCTCTGGCGGTAGGAATCGAGCCTCGGGGAAGGTTCGGTCATGTTATTCACTCTGACCGAAGACGAGTCCAAGCAAGCTGAACTTAGCTGGCGATTGTGGGCCGTTTCCCTATGGGAAGTGTGATCGTGCGGTTCGAAGAGATCGAGCCGCACCCACAGCGGGACAAATTGTAGATATTAAGAAAATCAGAAAAGAAGTACGAATATTAGCGTACCAGATAATGGTCTGCGTTAATCACCGAGTGTTTGTACTTGCGCATTTACAGGTCGAATTTCGGACACATTTTGGAAGACAGGTAGTACAGCCCTTGAGGTAGTAGAGACGTCGCTATACGGCGCATCGGTGCGGACATTGAGGGCGCTCCCGAATACGATGATGAAAATGACGAAAGCATGATGATCCCAGGCATGTGATGATACACAGCACTTTCATTTCCGGGCACAAGTTCGAAAGGCTCTTGGCACCTGGCATCTCCGGACATACAGCAGTCATTTTATGCACAACTGGGCCAAGTTTGATTGTGTCACGCATACCCCCACGTCCCAAACTGTCGTGCATCATTAGCGACGCAATATGGTAATGAGCGGGCTCTCTTACTGGCCGCACTTGGGATCTTAGCCGACAGGGCTTTGCCGTAGGCGGAACGCAACATCGTCATAAACGATGGATATGACTACCCTCTGGGCCACCTCAAAGCGGTTGTAAGCGATGCTTCGACGTACCTTCCAAAGATAGAGTAAGGTTACGCTAACGAAAATACGCGGTGGATGTAGCAGAGCCACTCCGATTGACAAGAAATCTGCAGCAAAAGCTCTCTCGTTGATCGTTTTAGTCGGCACTTACTTGGGGACTTTGATAGCGTCGCAGGAAGTGGACTAGTACTTTCAGATGAGTACATGCATTGAATTTCTGGGGCAGTTCGAATGCACGTAACGTGCCTCCCTCTTGCAGTTGGATTGAGCGTCGGCTGGTGGTAGGTGCCGTGGTGTGTCCGACTTCGCTTGATGTCCGATCATTGATGCGCCCTTCCTACTTTGGACAACCGTCAATGCCCACCGGCGAGAAGCTTCAAGGCTGTCAAAGCCAGACTGTGCCGTCCCAGCCCGACTCACCGCTTCATTCAGCCCTGTCACTTCTCTCTTTCGAACCGCCATCTCCTCTGCTCTGCGTCAGCGACGAATCCTCTTTCTCGCTCACAGCCGCCGCCGCCTCACATGTGGGGCGTCGACGCAGGGAGCACCACGCTTGTCATGCACCATCATCCAATACCAGCACAATGCCAACATACGGCCACAGTCATGGAAGACCACGAAGACAGCCGTGGAGAACGGAAGTGCGATTCGGCGTGGTCACTGAATAGAGGGTGGGTAACATCTACGGAACTACCGTGGGTGACGGAAGTGGATCCCCTCTTTCAGCCACATTCGAGCTGAATTTCAAGACGATGCTTCCGTGCAAGAGGTCAACATGCAATGGAGGGACGTATGCCGCACCCACAGGCCGACCGGAACCTAGCAGAGTCGGGCAGTCGTTAACCGGCTCCAAGCCAGGACTATAACGCACAGGTTATCAGCACTTCCGATCACCAAGGAGCCCCAACATTTGCTTATGAAGGCGTCCGGGTTTGTTCTGACGTCCGCCATCTGCTCGTTGAGGCTTGCACAGCCAGCGACCTCCAGCGCGGCCAAGCGCAGCAAACGTGCAGTAAGTACTGGCGCTGGCGTTTGGATCGCTGTACTGTATTCGCAAGCTCAGCACCTTACGGAATCTATGGACACCGCTGTCGGAATTATGCCGATCCAAACTCACCCTGTATGCATCCTCTGAAATGTGGGTCGCCTGTGCGGAGGAGATGAACTTACGAAGACGGCCGGCCTAGAAGAAACGGTCACATGAGGCGCCGGAACACATGGTTGTTGCGGGGAAGGCGCGTGCCGACGCGCTTCCAGTCTTTGCACATCCCACGAGCGTATTTCGTGTCCTGGAGCTGTACCACCGGACACAACTCTATCTCGAGCGTGACCGACGGCTGCAGCAAGCCACAATGGTACAACCCATACGGAGTCCGAGCTCCCGCGCTCGCCGCGCCTCTAGAGACGCATCTGTCCACAAGAGCCATCGGCATTGATGGCCACCGACACCGTGCCTGCTGTCCGGACAGCCTACGCCATTTGTAGAATCAACTTCCAGCCGCCGAATGGATGAATCAAACGAGACAGATGTCCGGAAATATCCACTCTTGATATATAATCCATCCCCCGCCTCAACTCCCGCCTCCCGAGCCTTCCCGCTGGAGTGTACTTTCCCGAGGTCGTTCAAATCCACGCTCGCAAACTATGGCGCTCCCTCCACCTGTTATCACAACGCTGCCGAGTATCATCCCTCCAGCAGATCCTCTCAAGCCTCGACCGAGGACTCTCGTGCTTTGCTTCGATGGTACAGGCGATCAGTTCGACGCCGACGTAGGTCTGCGTATAGTCGTCACTCCCGGACATACTCTGACTAGGCTTAGAACTCGAACGTTATCCAATTCTTCACGCTGTTACAAAAGGATGATCATACTCAGCAAATGGTTTATTATCAGGTGCGTTTGCCCACGTTCTCGAGCAGTCTGAATCTGAGTGTACTACCACAGGCTGGAATTGGCACATACACCATTCCTCAGATCGCAACACCTCTATGGGCGAAACTGAACCAGACTGTGGACGCGGCTATCGCCTGGAATTTGGATGCCCATGTCATGCGTGCGTATCAGATCTCGGCTCTGCGACTCCATCTAACCTCATACCTTTCATAGAGGGCTACGAATTCCTTATGCAAAACTGTGAGACTGATCGATGTCTTCATAGAATGCCCGGTGCTGACTTACATTGCAGACCAGGGAGGGGACAAAATCTGTATCTTCGGCTTCTCACGCGGCGCGTACATCGCACGCTCGCTCGCTGGCATGATCCACAAAGTTGGGTTGCTTCCTTCATGCAATAGCCAGCAAGTGCCGTTCGCGTACAAGATGTACACCCGAGCCGATGACATTGGATGGAAGCAGAGCGCGGCGTTCAAAAAAGCCTTCTCGATGGACGTTGATATCGAATTCGTCGGTGTTTGGTAAGTGTTATGATCTTGCCAACTTGATGTGCTCGCTGATGGCTTGGGATTCGTCTAGGGACACGGTTTGCTCTGTTGGTCTCTTCCCTCGTCGCCTGCCCTTTGTATCGTCGAACACTGCAGTCCGCTATTTCCGCCACGCTCTGTCTCTGGACGAACGTCGCGCGAAGTTCAAGGCCAATCTCTACAACCGTCCCACCGACCAGGAAGTGCAGCTCGGTGTCCAGCCTGGTGAAATGCCCAAGCCGCAAGCGCAGACTGCCCTCGCCGCGAAAGAAGCAACTATTACGGCAAAGATGCACACTATGTACGACACTCTGTCGAAGTCAGTGAAGCGGAAGAACAAGCACGACAAGGGTAGCGACAGCGACGATGAAGATTTGGCGGACTGGAAGCACGATGTCTCGGAGTATGCCATCAACGGAACAACCAAGAAGGAGACCGATGTCCTGGAAGTGTGGTTCTCCGGGTGTCATTGTGGTCGGTCCCATTTGTTTGGTCTTCACGCATGGCCATGCTCACGCTGTCTACACAGACGTCGGTGGTGGCTCTGTCCCGAACGATACTCGCCACAACCTTGCACGCATCCCTCTGCGCTGGATGATCCGCCAGTGCTTCCTCGCGAACACCGGCATTCGTTTCCACACTGAGCTGCTCAAGAACGTTGGCCTCGACCCCGCGATGTTCTACCCCGATTTGAAGCCGGCTCCCCGACCGCTTGACATGACCAACATCGTCAGCGAAGAAGAGTACCTTGCCGCCATCGCGGAGCAGACTCCCAAGCTCCCAGACATCCAAGCGCCGACGCTGAGACCGCCCACGGTTCCGCTGCATGTACGCACCGACTCGACCAGGACGCTCGTCGACGAGCCGCTCTCGGCGGGGCCCACACCCGTGAATACACCCGTCTTCACCACCGACACGCCGAAGTTGCCCGCTACGCCTCCAGCCCCGCGGGTCACGACGCTGCAGCGGCTGCGCGCCGGCGCGCTCGGGGAGCTGACCGAGGCGGAAGAGGACCTCGCGGACCTGCTCTGCCCGCTGTACGACCAGCTCGCGCTCGCGCCGGCGTGGTGGGTGCTCGAGGTCATACCGCTCGAGCAGCACTACCAGCTGCCCGACAACGCGTGGGTGCACGAACCCGTCGTCAACTGGGGCCGCGGCCGCCACGTGCCTGTGTGCACGGACGCGGGCGTGCGCATGAAGGTGCACTGCAGCGTCGACTTGCGCATGCGCGCGAAGCGCGTGTACGACTGGACTAACGGGACGAGCGAGGAGCGAGCGTATGTGCCGCAAGTGCGGTACCATGAGAAGACGCTCGAGCACGAGGAGGTCAAGAAGGAGATTGAGTGGGTGGTGTGACGTGGCGGTTCGGGATTGCGTAACTTATGCTCTCTCTATGCCTTCTATGCTCTGTATGCGCCTTGCACTGCTTTGTCTGTAAGTCACTGTTGTGCTCTGCTCTGTGTTTCTAGCTTGTAGCGCCCCTTGTAGCTCTCATGTAATGTGCACACTGTCTTTTAATATGCTATATGGTTGTTTGCACCTCGTGCCTTCCATGTCAGTATGCGATCATGATGGGAAGGCAGGTGAGTCAATCATTGTTGGAGCTCCTGCTGCTTCGTTCTCTTGTTCTACTTACTACCAGGGATAACGTGTCCTATGTCGCAGAGGACGTCCAGTAAATGCTATCTCGAGGACTCCACTCATGCAATGCCTGGCAATACAAACTTGCCAACGGCGAGCTATCAGAGCTTCCAGCCAAGAGATGTCCAGCGTGATGATGGCACGCATGAGCCCGACATTATCTCGAGAAGTCGGCCGCGAGGCCTACCAACGAACGTCATTCTCCCACAGACGGCGAGCCCGGCAGGGCTGTGTTAGGTTGAGCCCCGCGCCGTACCTTAGTGATTGCCACCATTGTCGAGGCTGAGTATTTTGGCACCACTTTTCGCTCTGTCTGATGTAGTAAATCTAGTTGTCTGGGCACGGCTCAAGCAGTCGTAGACCATCTGGTGCAGAAAAATGCCATATATGTCCGATCGCAACCTCTGAATATCCGCTATCGTTTTACGACATCCGAAGAACACTGCCCCTTAGGCTGCTCCACCCACTCGTCTGTGACACGCGTGAGCCCGACATTATTTCGAGAAGTCGGCCACAAAGACTACCAACAACAAACGTCATTTTCCCACAGGCGATGAGCTCAGGAGGGCCATAATGGGCTGAATGCCGTGTTACACCGTGATGGTTATCGTCGTTGTCGAGGCTGAGTATTTCGAGATTATCTTTCGTCGAGTTAATGTTCCGTCTAACGCGCTAAATCTAGGCTCCTGGACCCAACTCAAGCAGCCATAAACCACCTGGTGCGGAAAAATGCCATATATGTCTCGTCGCAACCTCTGAATATCCGCTATCGTTCTACGACATCCGAAGAACATTGCCCCTTGGACTGCTCCACCCACCCATACATCTGATCATCCTCCGTCTCATGCTCACGCGTCGTTATCGGGGGTTGCGACAGATGCGAACGCAGGGCTGAATGCCGACGTCTTCCCAGGATGCTTCGCGTAGTGGAGCATCGCGACGTTTTGCTCCACACCACGACGCCCGGACGCTTTTGCAAGGTAGCTGGTACTCCCGTGCACCTTGTATGGGTGTAGTGCAACGTCTCCTCGACGTATAAAAGCTGGGCTCGCTGTGCCCTCTGTCCTCCAGCAAACCACACTCTCGTGTCACTTGCAACTCAAGTCTCAAACCAAGATGTTCTCTCGCTTCACTATCTTCTCCACGCTCTCCCTCGCCCTTCTTGCGGCCGCCACACCTGCCAACGTCGCCCGTGGCGGCAGCGGCGGGTCGTCTACGGACGCGTGCTGCACCAGTACCGAGTCTGTATGTTGCCTTTGTTTCTCTGCTGACTCCAGCAATGCTGACCATCGTTCGGATGCCAGGCTAACTCTGCAGCCGGCGCCGCGATCCTCAAGTCCATCGGCGTCGTCCTGAGCGACCCGGACGTCCTGCTCGGGCTCACCTGCAGCCCCATCAGCGTCGTCGGAGTCGGCTCTGGCTCCGAGTGCAGCGGCAGCACCGTCTCCTGCTCTGACGGCATTGTCGTACGTACTTCGCTAAAATATTGGGGAGGATATAGACTGACATTTAGTTACAGAACGGCATCGGCATCGGCTGCGTCCCCATTACCGCCTAAGTCGATGCGCACCGTTGTGTAGTCCTGCGAGTGACCGTTTCGAATGTACTTGTATCGTCCTACCCGTCTAAGAATGTGATCGAGTGTTTTCGACAATAGTGCAGAGTGTGCCTTTGCGATAAGTAGGGTGTGCTCGCACAATTGGAGGAATATCTGAGTTTCTGATAACAAATATACGTTTCTATATGCTAACCTTGCATGATCAGCGGGGCACTACCACTAAACAAGATAGTGAGATTCCTTTCCGCGAATGCTACGCCAGCCCGATCAGATGCTTTTTGTATATATAGAAATCTTCTGTCTATTTAACAGTCATATTGTCAAAACAATTCAAGGCAACAAGGTCCTTGTAAGCCAATTCTAGGTTGCGCTCAAATGCACACTATCACATAGGTATTTATACGGTCTCCGAGGCGCTGCAATGTTGGACACAACGCCATAGTCGCCAGCGCTTAGAGCTTTCCTGTTTCCATCCGCCACGGCATCACAGCAGCACAATGGACGTCAACGCCGCCAGACGGCCAGACAAGACCTTCGGAAGCGCGTCCCTCATCTCATCGAACAGTTTCGTCTCGCTGTTCGCCCACATCGCAGCTCCCGTCACCCGAATCTCCAGCGCCTCGAGCTTGTCGCATTTGGCGAGGCTGCGCTCGAACGTGTCCATGCGGGCGTGCACGAGCCTACGAAGGTCTGCGGGACCGCAAAGCAGCAGGATAAGTCGACGAATGGACAGAGACAGATACGGCAGGATGCTTTCACATGCCCACGGAAATTGCTGAAAGCAGATTCAGATGAGTACATAAGACGAATCGCAGTGTAGGCGCACCTGACGGCAGTCAATGAAGCTTATGGAGATTCTCTGCACGTTGCTGCACCCTTCCAAAGCCGCCATGTGATACTCTGTTTGCCGCAAAATTAGCAAGATGCATCACGACGAAAGCCTTTAATGCTTACTCGAGGAGGACGCGCTCTCTGGGTCGATTGTTATGTCCTTATCGTAGAAGCATAGGGAGAGGTCTTCGGCGCCGCGGGAAAGATCTCTCAGAGCGCCATTAACATAGGGCCCGTCCTTGTCGGCGCAGAAACCCTTGAACGCCATGATCTTTAGAGCGGACGGCGATAGGTGGGCACGCAGGACCCGAACGTATCCGAGAGCCGAGGCAGCCGCGACGTCTGCCAGTATGAACTTCCTTACGCGTAGATGTGGAGGAATGGGCCAAGGGCTCTCTGCACAGGCTCTGTAGAACGGGTATCGGTGTTGTGGGTCCAGCTCGAGGGTGTCCAGGTCATCAAAGTGAGCGAGCAGCTGAGAGAGGGCAAAAGCGTCGACAGACTGCAGCTTCAAGTGTGTCAGACGGCGACTGTCCACGACAGGCATCGGCACTCTCGCATGCTTCAAGTGTATATCGCCGCGGCCCCCGGAGAGGAGCAAGTAGTCCTGGTACACGATGCGGCGAAGCCGCGGCGGCCGCAGCAGCAGCAGGGCAGCAACGCTCTCGAGACCTGCATACGGCCCAGAGGTCAGCTCGAGCTCTGCGACGTTCGCTACTAGCCGGTGACACGTCTCCAAGGCCGAGAAAAACTGCTCGAGGTCGTCCGGGCGCAAGGCGATCCGTTCGAAGAGGTGCGTAGAGCTGCGCGGGAGCCATGCCCGCGCGACGAGCGTGCAGGTCGCAAGCGTGCGCTCTGTCGTGAAACGGCGGTTGGGCGTGTCTGCGATGGTGTCGATGATATGGTCGACGAGCTCCTGCGCCAAGTACTGCATGTTTCCCGGGACTCGCGGCAAATGACGTGGCGGTCAGCTTGAGAGTGATGCGATCAAAATTGGGCTGCGAAGACGCCCGCGAAGACTTTGTGGCGTTTCTACTTATAACATTCACTCTCTGTTTTCTGCCCGGAATGCGCGATAGCTAATGTCAGTGAGAAATCCTTAGGTATTTTATTTTATTTTAAGAATATTTTAGTAGCTAACTTCTATACCATGGTACGCGATACTTTGTTACAGACATTGAAAGGAAAACATCCAGTCGCAGACGAAAATATATGGCTTAATGCATACCCGGCCCTCATTGCTCCCACGTTGATCGCGATTTGAAAGAGATGTGTCCCCGTAAATACTCGGGGAAGATAATCTCAAGACGCCTCTGGCACTCCGCCAGGACCGCATTCCTCAGTGAAGGCCGCGCCTGCTTCATGACGAGCGTCCAAGTGACAGAATCCACCGAGCAGCCGGAATTGAGATATTCCAGAACGCCCGAATCGCAAAGAGTCAGGCCGGGACCGTCCACGGCACCATAGAATGTCGCCGGCGTGCTGACGAAATGGAGGCTGCGGATCGACTTGGTTATATCTTTGCGCCACTCGGCGAAGAAATAGCGCAAATGTGAGAGCCCTTCGAAGCAGGATGGGATTACTAGCTCAAGGGTTGTCAGAGAATTGAGATAAAGCAGTGCGAACACCCCAAAGGGGGCTGTAAAATGAAGAGTTAGGACCAGTCGCACAGGGAAGAGCTATATCCACTCACCCCAATTGTAATAACCCGAGTTAATAGACAGGGAGGTGATGCCGTCTTTGAACCTGATAAGAGTTTTGGTGAATGTAGGAATCGCCATCTCCACGCCGTCGGGGTCCCACTCGTCCGGGCCCAAGAGCGTGACATTTTGCAAGGTATTGTGGTCTATGTATGTCTCTATTACCACCACGGTGTAAAAATCGATGCCTTCTAGTGTAAGCTGCTCCACGCGTGTACGCCACGGGGAAAGTTTTATCTGTGGCGCCCAGTGCACGTCGAACACCGGGTTCAGACGCAGGTATTTCAGACGAGTGAATGCCCGCAGGATGTATACGAGCACAGGCGGGGAGCACAAGTCCAAGCGCAGCGTGCCACTGAACGACACCGGCACCTCGGGAGCGGCCAGCGCCGCGGGGGTAGTAGTGTCGCAATTGCCACGCAGAAACAGGCTCTCTAGGTGCGGAACTTCGCCGATGATGAGCGCGATGACCTTCGGCGTGCACGTCCACGCGTTGACGACGACGACCTCCTGCACGTAGCGCTGCAGGCGCTCGGACGTCTTCACGGCCGCGAGGAACTGCTCGCACGCGCGCCACGTCTCGATGCCGTCGGGCGAGTTTGACCACCATTCCGGACGCCCTATATAGTTCACGGAAGTAGAGCGGAGAAGATGCAGCGATGCGCGAGGAAGCCAAGAGCGGCAGACGAGGGTGGCGCTGTGCAGGCCCACATTGGTGTCGATGTTGTCGATGACTGTCTCGAAGATTTCTTGTGGGAATCGTTCCGTTCTGAGCGAAAGGACCGTGTCCACTTCCATGTTTCCTTCGAATCCAGGGGATGTGGTGGTGGTGGGTGAGGAGAGCGAGGTGAAGGCGTGTCGACTCGAACAATGAAGGACGTATGTTAGCGGCGCCTATCGAATGCTTTCGATGAGTGGCAATACAATCATGATGCCCCCAAAATGGCTGAGTTCTTGTACTCCTGAAAGATACTTACAAGGAACTTTTAGTACATGAAACAACAATTGGCCGCCAGTCAAATCCTGCGAGTTGGTGATGGCCAATCAGATCAAGAAACCCGGTGGCCACGTACTGCTATAGAGAAACCGCAGAGATGAGTGCTCCCGTTCACAACCTGCCCGTAGTTTTGGGACTATTTGTTTCAAGCTTTTTCCGAGCGTCCGAGTCCCCTGCACCTGTTGAGAAGACAGACTTCGGGTTTACGGATTTGCGGGACGTAAGCGCTACGCACTTTGACAGATCTAGACGCTTAACGCGCGTCTGCACACGTGAAATGATGCGCCGGCTTCCAAACTTGTAGCTGATGCGCCGTGTGTATCCTCTTTTGGCTTGAACCATCGCTCGACATCTGAACACCGCTTGCGAACTCCTCGCTGGAAGCTGTGCACTTGAACGATGTGACCATCCCGAGCCTGCACTGACCAGACTCGTGCGGGCATTGAGGCGAAGTCGCGGTCCCGAGCCTACCGGGGGCCATGAGCTGGGTGCAAGAACCATCCCGTACGTAAGTGACATGCGCCGCCCCGCTCTTTTCCCTACACTTGCTCATAACGCCGACGCGCCGAATCTACCGGTGCTACAAATTCAGGCACTTGCGTACAACACGTCTCGGACCGCGGGGCCTCATAGTCCGTAACGATTGCCAACCGGAAATCAGGACCGAGCTCAATGTCGACAGCCTCAAGCTCTAGCTCACACTCACACCTGGTACGAGACTAGTCCTTCGACGCGGGTCTGGACGAAGATTACGGTTTAGAGTACAGTATGACGCAGCGGCACTGAAGACGAACTAGACCTGGGGGAGGCGGACACCGTACCGGAGGCATCGATCTAGCCTGAAGGAGGTTTTGCTCAGGCTGCCCCTCGCGTCTATTGCTCGCACGCATCCGCGCCCCCGAAAATCCCTTCCACGACGTATGGAATCCGGCCCGCTGCTCGAGCGCTATCCAACGGGACGCGCAGCCGGATGCCGTCGCCGCTGTGCAAGCGAAGTCCCCGCTGCATCCTTGGTCGCATCAAATCGCAATCTCCGCTGAAATGACAGTTGGCTTCTTGTTTCCAGCCCGCTTGGTGCGTTCCGAACGCACCGCCATGTCGTTCATGCCGACACCATATATTGTGCGGATGCTCGCGGAGCTGCCACCATCGACGTTACCCCAGAGATTCTCCCCCCACATTTCGATTCACTCGCTATGGCGACCCTTGCTCGTGCTCCTCTCTTCATGCAGAAATACCTCCGAGATGCCACACTAGACGATGGGCTGCCTGCGCCAGAATTGTCTCTTCCGCCGACAGCCTGGGGCACGGCTGCTTCGTACGCCGGACGCGACATGTTTATGTCCGAAACCACGTTGGACTCGTTCATCGAAGGGCCATCCGGGCTCTCGACAGATTCTACTTTCCTTGAGCAACAGCCCGAGAAAGCCACGACCGAGTTCACGTCAGCCAGCAGCATCTCCGCGCACTACCCACTGTATTATTTCGAAGTCACAGTGCATGCACTAAGAATGGTAGACGCAAAGTAGGTTGCAATATCGATGTTTGACGACCTAGCTAATTTTTTGTCAGGATAATGCCTGGGTACGCTTCCGCAAACCGTGCCGGAGCTCCTGTCGCTCACCTCATGCTCATAGCATTGCATACCAACATGGCCAGTCCGCAATGGTGGACCTCGGACACTATGACATCAGGTCGGCGCGGGTCCTCAGCACCTACACCTGTGAGCCAAATTTTTAGTTTCCACACTACATAAGTCTTAACGCCGCTGCTTCGTAGGCAAGAACGGAGACGTCATTGGGTGCGGAGTGTGCCCGAAGGAGAACATGGTATTCTTCGCGAAAAATGGACTATACCTGGGTAAGTTGTTCCGTCGAACTTCATTTCGACCGGCTCATAATCCGAAATGCCCCTCTATAAGGCCGTCGAATCGTTGACTTACGGGCCGTAACATCGCTACGCCCACTGTTGGCCATAACCGTTGGCAGCACGCCGGTCCCTCTAAGGATACGCACCCGTGCTAACTTCGGGCAGGAGCCTTTCGCGTTCAACGTATGCAGCTGGTATGAGCCATTGTGGAAAGCGCGGATGGAAAAGTTCAGGCAGACCGCAGCATGTCTTCCCGCGGAGGTTCTCACAACAGTCGCGGCATTCGCGGCAGAAGGATCGGTCACTACCGCTAGTCAGGCGTGGCACTCCTGCGGCGACAGTTCCCCATGGCTGTTGCGAAGGCACATGGTGATCCAGTGCCGGCTTTCCATGGTCTGCCGCGCGTGGCGAAAAATCTGCCGTTCACCCCTCTTCTCCACGCTTTGCCTCCTTCGCACCACGCATCTTTACCAGATCCGCGGCATCTTTGACCACTATTCAGGACAGGCTCACCCAGGACGCTTCGTCGAAACGGTGTATGTCGGACCGAACGAAGCCAGCCCTGTGAATGCTCATGATGACTCCGCGCCCGCCATGGAGCTGGTCCTTTCTTCGGGACTCCTCCGCCAGTCTGATCACGTGCGAAAGATCGTATGGGACGAGCACGACCCGTCACGCCCGGTCCCACCGCGCGTTCAGGCCGCTCTCCCTTCCTTGCTTCGCGCGTCCTTCCAAGGCCTCACCGAGCTCTGCATCCGCAACCGTACGCTTTCGTCATTCAACGAGCTCTTCCGGATCGTCTCCACCGTTCATACGCTTCGCATAGTACATCTGGAACACCTACGATGCGCTCCGCGGATGGGACCAGCAATTCGCCAGTCAAAAGGCGCTCTGAGCAGCCTGCAGGAGCTGGTGGTTAAAGGCTGCATCTTCTCCCTGGAGCAAGTCTCTGCGCTGTCGCAGGTCTGCTTGATAGGTCGGGCGCTTAATCACGGTTCCGAAGTCGAGAAACCGTGCGATGCCTACAGCGAACGGCCCGCTATTGATGCCACGGACGCGTCGAATGTCATCAGTATCGCGGAGGCGCTGCTTGGCTCGTACTACAGGTCCGACGTCGAACACTACTGTCAGGATATATCGCTGCGTACGAAGCGCATCGACGAAGTACACACGGGAAATGGTAAGCTGCCTCTGGTATATCTATTAGGCCAAAACTCACAGGAAGCGCGTTTTATTCACCAGTGAGATGGGAGCTCTCGCTTCTAGATCGGGTACCAACAAGCTGGGTCACGAAAGAGCCGCACCGCGAAGTCCTCCACCTCTCCACGACGTTCCGCACGCACAACGACTCACCATATGCGACGGCAGACAAGGTCTCGATAGAGTTCTACAACTGCTACAAGCCGCGACCGGTGACGCACTGGCCCGCGTTCGAGTCCATGGTCCGCACGCTGGACGGGCTCGTCGCCGGCCTGCCGCACCGCACCGAGTTCGGTTTGCGTGCGCGCGACTACTCGACATGGGAGGAGCCGTGGTTGCCCGCGCTGGAGAATGTTACGTCGGTCCTTCGGGACCGTGTGCGCAGATGGATGCCGCAGGCGCGGGAAAAGGGTGTTGTCCGTGTTGAGCACTTGGGCACCATGAAAGACAAGTGTTCTCCTGGGATGCAGTCATCTCTCGGTCAGTGTTCGGCGTGCTCCTCCTTCGATTGTGTTTATTCATTCTGTCGCATTCACAGTTCTGTCACGCCAGTCTCACGACGACAAGCCTACAAGATCTGCGCCAGCGTTATAACATTAGGTTTCCCCGCGTTATAGGCACAACTCTATCAAATGAATGTCTTCCCAAACGGAGACGAACTGCGCGGCAGAGTATTCTCGTCCTACGACAGATCGCTCGGCGCTGGACACGCGGCTCAAGGCGCGGGAGCAAGGCCGAACGTGTGAGCTTCGTGGCACCGCCTCGCCGCCAGTTTGCTGTGGCCTCTATCATTATCTAGCTAGCCCTGGGGATTTGATTGAAGCAAGAATGTACAGGATGTATTATTTACGGAAATGTATTATAGGCATACAAGGTGCCGGATGCCAGTATAGGCTCAGGCTGACTCACTGGAGCGACCGGCCGTTAACACCACCTTCCGCCACAAGTCATGAGTGGAATATGTAATCACTACGAAAAGTGTCTTCATGCTAGCCTATTGATAAATGAGCTGTCAAAAGTAAAAACAGCCCATTATGGTGAGCCAGATCGCACAGAGCTAACTCGTAGAGGTATTCGACATCCGATTTATTATATGCACACTGCGCGTCGTGAACGGAATACTGTTGCTGAGCGGACCACTCGGTAACCGAGTTACTACAGTGTGTAGCAAAGTAAGATTACAGCAGCGACTCTCGTATGTTTGGAACAGTATAACAGCAAGTTAGTTGACGGTTGGGAGTCGAGGTGCGAGATCGAGGTGCGAGAGCGGCGGTCAATCTGCCGCCCAAACCGCCATCAGCGCCATCATGATGCAGAAGCGCTTGATAGTCAACCTTGAGCAAGCCAAGAACTGGCTATCTCTTTCGACCATACTCTGTCTGGTTTAGTGATACTGATTTCATGCTGGTGATCTGCCGGGGTGCAAACGCCTGCACAGACGTAAATATATCTTCTCGCAAAATGGATAACCCGAGGATCCGAGTCGCAGAGAATTTTCACGCTATCGATGTCTGCCTGCGGGGCCAAAGCAGCAGAGAGAGCATGAGCCGGAGGCACAGGTCCTTCTTTCTCATAGCTTGGCATATGCATTGACGTCGCGACTCGATACACAGTTTCTGCCTTACTATTTGGCTTGCATGCGGTTGGCAGATATCCACTTTGAGCTGGCAGTGAGTACGGAGGTGGGAACCCACTCCAACTATACTGTCACTTCGGGGGCCCGCTCTACGCGTTTCAGAATTGTATTCCTCACGTGACCGTGTATTGGCAATGCATGAGAACGGCCTTCCCAAATGAGTTGTGCAGCCACATATACTGCGTTGGTCGCTAGACTCCGCAGCTATGGGCATATTCTTCTTCCCCCCACTGTGCATGCTATGACTCACGTCAGCGCTGAAAGCTATGAACCACATTCTATGAATCACGATATACTTGCCTCACCGCTGCTGCCAGCAGAGCTCTTGAGTTTGGTATTCGACCATTTTGTTGTGTATCCATCGGATCTCCACACAGGCTACGCTTTCAGCACCTCTTTTGGTCCAGCCAATACTGAGGCGCGACACGCACTTGCCAGTTGCTCCCTCGTTTGCCGCTCTTGGCTCGCCTGCTCCTCCGTACGGCTGTTCGCCCAAATCGTCATCGACGCGAGTGGCAACAACTTCAAACGACGTGATGACGTAGAACGGTTCACTGTGCTAGCACAGACATCGTTGCGTTTGCAGGCATACACGACGTGCGTGTCTGTCCTCGGACCCCTCTTCGAAGCAGCGCCAGTTGTGAAGATTGTCGAGCCACTCGCCGCACTACAAGAGCTCCGGCTGTACGACTGTCACCTTGCACTCCCCGGCAGCGCAAGATCGGTTGCTCATCCCGTTCTCATTGCGGCGCTCCGAACGCTAATCCTCGACCAGGCGTCTACGGGATCGCTAACTCGTAGCCTGCTACTCTTTCCCACCGTCTCACGAGTGTGCATTCAGAGACCATTACCGTGCGGCAAGTCGCTATACGGCCACGTTAACGATTTCGGCGTGGGCTACCTGCGCGGCAAGACAATTGCGCGTCTGGAATCGGTCTCTGTCGGCGGGCTCACGTACGCTGCCGCAGACCATCTCGTTCTGCTGGGACGATTTGCTGACCGCTCGGGGCTGGCCTTGATGGAGTTCACAATCGAAGACGCAGACGCAATATTTAGGGAGCGGGGAAAGAGCGAGCTCGGCGACATCGACCGGTTCATCTGCACCTTCGGACAGAACGTAACGCACTTGACGCTAGACATGGATCACCTGCGAGATGGTGAGTACTCTTGGTATTATGTGCGGATATTTCCTTTTTTCTGACGTGCGTATCATAGATAAAGACAGCCTTCCGTCGCTTCGCGCCCTCACTTGCCTACGCTCTCTGCAGCTCGTCATTCCAGACTGGATGGGCTATCGCATTCCGAAGGAATGCTACAACCCTGCACGTGTCGCGGCACTGCTCGACACTCTGTCCGTGGGGCTGCGTTCGCTTCAGTTGACCATACCTGCTACGATGCTCGACGCCTGGACAGACGGGCAGCTGTCTAGAATTACGCGGTCACTGGAGCGCAGTTTCGAGGAGCTGAGGGCGCTGCATGTCGTGCTCCACTGCACGCGCGAGTACGGGGGAGATATTCAGCGCACAGTAGAACATGCACATGTCATGGTACCGCAGAAGTTAAGAGATGTCGCCCGAGTGGAGTACATTGGATGGCGGGCGTTATGGTGTGTTGGATGGATATGGAGAGGGAATTATTATTAGAAGGAAGAAAGACGAGACGGTTACAGAAACTTCAGGCTCGAAGAGGGCGACCTCGGGTTTTCGCGAAGAGAAAACTAGACTGGTATGAATAGAAAGCTCTCCCAAATCTTGGTTGATGTGACTCACTTCTAATGCAAGGACCATCTGCTGCACATCGAAAATTTCTGTCAAAGTGACGAGAGCATAGCAGTGACGGTGACTCATCGATACGGACAGTCATTAGTGCTCGGGGTCCGCATGATCTCGACGGGGAAGCGCACAGACCCCAACAACCGGTCTCGTTCCCGTCCATAACACGACTGCACTCCCGAGACGTGAAGATGCCTCAAATATGGGCAGAGCTACCACAAGACCTCTTCTGGCCCATCGTCGATCGGCTCGATGCCACTGGCTTGTATCAGGCGACCCTCGTCTGCCGCGCCTGGATGCCCTACGCGTCCGAGCGCCTTCTGCGGCGAGTCGTCGCGAACCATACAACCCAGTACTATGACTCGCCGGTCACGTCCTGCAGACACAGAACAAAGCGGCACGACTACGCGATCTTCCGCGATCTCGTCACGCGCTCGGAGCGCCTGCGTCGATACGTCCGCGAGCTCCACGTCTTGGCTTCGTGGAAGGGTTCACCCAGCACGGTGCTCTGCATGTGCCGCTATCTTCCGCGCCTTGAGGTGCTGCATCTAGAAGGGGGACTGCCTGCCTTGTGCATCGAGGAGCCTACCGCGTTCGGAGGGACGCTCAAGCTGTCTGGACAAGACATCGGCGAGTTGGTGGGCATCCTTTCGGTGTTCACTAGCATTCGTCACCTGTATGTGATAGACACGCCAAGGAACGAGCACCCAGGAGTGGCAGTATCCAAAGCTCAGCGATCGGGCAGTCGTATATGCAGTATAGAAGAGGTGACGCTCCGAGAGGCCGAGAGCGACACCATGGCAGTCCTGCAAGTCTTCGTCGAGCCCACGACGCTGTGGAAAGTCTCGCTGCTTGGGAAGAGAAGCTGGGACTGGGAAAGTGAAAGCTTCTTTGCGTCCTTCAATGTCTTCCTGGAAACAACATGCAAAGACATAACGCACCTATCCTTGAACACTGGATATCTCGACCGCGGTAAGCCCATACCTGTCAATCTTGGCTTCTAACCTGACAAGGTCTATCATAGACGGCAACGTGTTCACTGCCTTGCGTTCGCTTTCTTGCCTCGAGACTCTCGAGTTGAAGATCCCGCAGAATCTTCCCTCTGTGCCGAAACAGTTTGACAAGGCGCTCGCACATGTACCCGAGACACTGAGTCGCCTGCATTTGAGCCTTTCGCCTATGGCTCTCGAAGCTCTCATTTTGCCTTGCTCATGCAACATTGTGCACATTTCGCAGTTGGCGGACACGCTGCAAAGTGTGCGGTTCGCGCTTCTCGTGCGTTCACCCGTGAGCGACAGTGAGATGGATGGCTGGCGGGAATCGCTGGAGCGTGTGCTCCCTGCTCATTTGCAATGCCGCTATACAGCGATCGTGGATCAAAATGCCTCAAGGATCAACTGAATTTACTTAGCTTTTGTAGCTAAGTGCATGTTATATTACGTGAGTAAGTAGAATGTTGCGTTGGATTATTCCTGAATGCGACGTCGGTCATCGTAACGAGCGAGGCGACCGCCAGCTCGTCTCGTCCGGAAACCATGGATCAGAAGTGAACGTACCGGCTGGGCGAGCGACGTACAAGATCTAACCGGCGGGGTGGGTTCGTGGACGGCACGCTTGCCGAACGCGTGCAGCGCATTCGGATCCTTTCCTTGTTCTGGACGCCGCTGCAGATAACACTAGACGCGCGCGATAAGCTCCTCGTGTTGCTGTACACATGCTGACAATTACGAGACTCGCCAGGATACTCGCAATTGACACAGCCACCAGGGTTTGTGGCGAGACGGCAAGGCAGTGTTTGCAGATAGCGCCGAGGCGGTGATGATCGAGACGCGGAGTATCACCCAAGTTGAGCTGGGGCGTATTCATCGGTCGAGATAGGACTTCATAAAACATGCGGACTTACCAGAGCGATGCGGTGGCTATGATAGCCTCCGGGCTTGAGATATCCACGGCATTGAAGAAGACAAAGCCTTCGATAAACTGCCGTGATGGGCGAGCAAGAAAATCCTGGACGAGATGTACGATACACTTGAATACCAAAGAACCGATGTCGAACGTGCGAAGTAACAGTTCAACTATCTCCCGGAGGGAGAGGTCGACAGTGAACGCAGACCTGCCACAAGCTGAGGTTAGCCATCAAAGTAACGAATACGACAGAGAGCTTGAAGATACGGCGTATACGAGAGTGCGGATGTGTCTGATTACATGGGCTTATCTGGGCAATGGGTAGTTGAAATGTGGTTTGCGTGCAAGAATGATGACGAGGGAAATGGAGAGGGCAAAAATGTCGAATGCGCGGGCGGTGGTCGAAAGAGCGAAGAAAAACACTCACTGACGAAAGAATTTCCTAGTCGCACTACCAGATAAAAATTCCACTGAAAGATGAGCAGGTAGAGGATGGAGATAGCAAGACCGCAGTAGTCAGAGTTCCACGGAGACTGTTGCATTTGCATCTAGACGAGGGCGCCCAGGTGAGGTGGCGCAAACATCACGAGACTATACAGGCTGACTGATTGCGAGCCAGCTGCATATTGCGTGGCACTGCGTTTTACAATCAGTCATCATCGTCAGCTCGTACAGTTCATGGTACTTACCAGTGGCAATCGTCAGCCGTCCCGCTCCTCACACTTTTACTCGAGTTTTCTCCGTATGATTCTTGTACAGCATTGTTGAATTTGACCTACTGCTCCTCCTTTGCTTGAAATTTTCGCGCATCTAATGGAGTCGTCGACAGGACAGTGGTCGGCGGTCGCGGCCAAGAACTTTGGTAAACGCCGAGCGCTATACCAGGTTGTCGGACGACTATGCCTTCCAAATGCGGCACGCAGTGTAGCGCCTCGGCCGCAGCCCGCGCCTATCCTACACTCACCGCTCTCATATCGCCCAATCGTGTCTTGTGGAGCACCCACCCTGCCACTTTTTATGAAGCCCTCCAACGTTCGCTGTTCGGATGAGCATGAGGCTTCATGGAATCGTAGCAGAGTGGATATCCCACAGGACACCCTCTGACGGAGGTGAGGGCGACGTGCTTGAGACCACGTGATTGCACTGGATGCCGGATTTGGAACGTGTAGTCGTTCGACGACTTTCTTGATACAGCGCTCGGCGTTCTCCCTTGGCCGCGACCCGCGCTCACTGTCGATCTCTCCCTCTGGCAGACAGTCATCCTGTTTATCCACACATTCCACATCGGCCCTTGGATGCTCAAGTGGATTGTATACTTTGTCTAGTACTTCCTTGCTCGCCTGTTGAAGCAGTCTATCGAGGGCTTTGTCTTCTTCAACGCAGTGGATATATCAAGTGTGGAGGCCATTGTAGCCACTGTGCCATCCCCCATAGGTGCACATGTCTTGTCAAATCCTATTTTAATCGATGAATGCACTGCAGCTCGACCTCACAGTGATGATCCATGTCCCGGTCATCGCCACCTCGGCGCTATCCGCATACATCGCCTCGTCGTCCCGCCACAAATCCTAGTAGCTGCGTCAGTCACGAGTATCCTGGTGAGTATCTCAATTGCCAATATGTGTAAGACAACGCGAGGAGCTTATCACGCTCGTCCAGGACAAGGAAAGGGTCCTACATACACTACATGGGCTCAGCAAGTGTGTCGCCTTTGATCTCACCGCTGGGATCTTGTATGTCGCTCGTCCAGCCAGTATGTTTACTTCTAACCCATGATTGCAAGGTGATAGGGTCTAGTGATTGTCTCGCTTGTTATGATGGCCAACGTCGTGTTTGGTTGTGCGCGCCTCCTGCTCTCTAGCTAACGCTGGTCCTCCGTTCTATCAAGGGTGCTATTAGACAGAAATAAATTCTCACCTTTGCACTGGCTGCAAAGTTTTGTTTTCGATGTGCGTCTAGGATTTTGTGTGCGTGTTCGTGCACTTTCGTGCATGTTCGTGCGTGATGATGCGTGTTTGATCACTAACGTGTGCCATCGTGCACGAAAGCTCACGTTTGTGCACTTTCGTGCACTTTCACGTGCGAAAGTGTGCATCTGATGAACTATGTACTCATTTTGTCACAGTTTCATTTTGGCTAGGTGTTTATCTTTGTGCACCTTTGTGCACTCGACGATTCAAATGAGATGCATAATCACGAAAATGAAAGCCAATTGCTAACTTACACCAAACTGAACAATAAAATGAATGCACAAATGCGCACACATTAGCGCCATCACCAATCTCAAAGCAGGGCATAACAAAAACCAAAGCTCAGTGTCATGCACAATCGTGTACGTTCATGCGCTTTCGTGCATGATCGTGTACATTCGTCCACTTTCGTGCACAATCACACATGTTCACCCGCTTTCATGCACTTTTGTGTGCGTTTGTGTGCATTTGTGCTCGTTTGTTCATGTTCACACATTTTTGTCTGCCAAACTGTACATACAGACTACGCCAGCCCCAAATTCATTTTTTTTGTCCAATAGCAACCTTCATAGATCTCTGCACCACGAGACAATAGCAAGTTTGGCACCACAGACCAGTTCGACTGCATCGGCCACCTCTGTCCTGTCATGAATATTACATATTCCGAATGGTTCTCCCGGATTCTACAGTATTCTTTTACTTTCTATACACCTCTGTATATTTGTAGTATAATCTAGATATTGAGTCTGACATGTATATAAGGAGCTCGTACTGCTCAATAACAAGCCAGACTCAAGCTGGTCTTTACTCACCTCCATTCCTCTTGTCTGTCTCCTCAGCCTTGTCGTAGCCCAGTCCAGTTGGATTGTTGGTTGCTGACATTAGCTTGAGTCTCCACCAACTGCCCTACGACGATCCTCGTCACTCCCACACCAACCATCACCCATTTCCACACAATGATCCACCTTATACGCACATCCGACTCTCACCCTAACTCTTAACCCTACTAAATTCTACCACATCAAGACCTGGACCCCTGGAACCCTTCTCCGTGCACTTGCACAACTTTTACCACATCACACCCCCGAAGTCACCTCTGTAATCACTAGCCCTTAGGCGGTTAGACAGAGCTCCATCCTATTAGAATTGTACTTTGCCCTACCATAGGCAGAGTTACATGCTTTGCGCAGTGCAAGCGGATATTCCCAAGTACGACGTAGCAACCAGTTGCAACCGGGCGTCAGAAAGGCGGTAGCAGTTAGATCGACAATCCTGTTCTGGGCATCGGACTGAAGAGACATAATCGCTCTTTGGGCTGCTACAGTATCTCTAGATCTGTATCATAATTAGCGTTTTCGGTTCTTTGTTGGAAATTCACATCTTGGGCAACCTCTACCCCTGATCTGGTCGTTACAACACGATTAGTCCCAGGGTTTGCTGCAAACAGCTTCACGGACTCGATAGCCCATGACCACGCTTTCTTGTGATTGCAGAGGATATCTACATCGAGTACTAGAAGGGAGAACTATCTATAAACGCGGAGATCCCATACGATACTGCGTACAACAGCCATGCCCGCATTCCCCACAAAATAGTACTCATTGTCCACGGTGCGAAGAGGCATTACTCAGAGAACTAGTAACCAGAGTAAACACCGGAGAACCTAACAAATTCCTCACAAACTCCGAACCCGCAGCATCTAGCTCAGAACCCAGAGAAAGACGCGATACCCTCGATTCAGTCACTGAACACCTCTGATCAATCGCACTTGGAGAATCCGCAGTACCACCAGAAGGTCTCTCAGACCTCGTAGAAGAAGCTGTGGAAGATTCTGAATCACCAAGTCCAATTCACCGACGATCTCTCACCCCACCCTCTTCTCCATCTGATCCCGGCGCGATGGCTGAGAACCAAGACAATGCCGCCTTCCTCAACGGAAGCGCAATGAAACCCAATGCCTTTGATGGCACGAAGTCCAAGTATATCGCTTGGAAGATCCAGATGAAACTTTACGTAGTAACGCAGAGGAAGCGACTACCTGAGCAGTTTGACAGGGTTCTAATGACCTTGTCCTATATGAAAGGAGGACACGCAGGTGAATATGTAGCCACATACATGAAGAAGTACGACACAGATGAAGACACTGTGATCCAGACCACGAAAGATCTATGGAAAGACCTGGACGTACACTTCCTAATCGATGAACAGGCAGAAGTGTACGATCAGCTGCAGGCAATGCAGATGGGAACTCTATCAGTGCAAGAGTTCTTCTCAAAATTCGAGTTATGCGCCTTTCAGGCAAACATTCACAATTTTGAGAACCACTTCCAGGAACTTAAATCACTTCTGGAAAAGGCACTCCGGGTCGATATCACTCGGCTCCTGTATAATTCTTCAGAGGAACTCCCCAACACCTACGCACTGTACAAACAAAGGGTTGCGCGCATCGACCTGAACCAGCAACAGTACTGAAGGCGGGACCCGCAATCTCAACGACAGGGGCAATTCCAGCCTCGACAGCAGCAGGCGCAGAACCCACCACGAGTGCAGGCTAGCATAGCCGCGCTGACAACCACCACGGCGCGATGGAACCAGTGTTACCTTTGGCGGAAGGGGACAGCCAATGGAGTTAGACCAGGCTCGACGCCTTGGTCTCTGTTTCCGATGTGGCCAAAAGGGCCATCTCTCACAAAATTGCCCCAATAGGCAACAAGCCCAACAAGTGCGGGCTGCAGAGACATCGGAGATCTCCCTCTCCAATACTTTCACACCACTTGCATTGCTCTCAGAAGCTCCTGCCGCGATGGCAGAACCATTCGACTAGAAAACGGCAATCCATGAAGAAATTCGCGTGGCCATGAAGGGTTTTGCAAGCGGCCAACCGGGTGTGTAGCCGAGTTGACCGAGCGTAATTTTACGAACTATCTGTGTTCCTGGTTTGGAGTACCCATGTATATACCAGAAAAAGGGGCGTCCGCAGAGCGGCGCAGAGAGGCTCAACCCTCTTGCTTAATTCCCCCCAATAAAAAATTGTTCTCTACTCCAGAACAATAGACTGAATCTACGCAGTGGCAGTGCCACACACCATGGACGGCGGCATGAATCTGCCAGTGGATAGTCAGCAAGGAAGCAGCAGCACTTAGATTGCTGACTGAATGGGTACACTCAAAGAAGAGTGTGGATGCATCAGAAGCCTGTATGAACCAAATCAGGCAAATGGAAGAGGAGGAAGCAATCGACTTCCTAAATGAATTACGAAAACAGCCTCGCTTCGTCCGAGGAAGGAAAGGAACACAAATGGATGTTCCTACAATCATTACTACTTTGAATACCCAACAATGCTTATCAATCAAAGCGCTGTTAGGTACAGGATGCACGGGTTCACCCATCGATGCCCAATTTGTATGCAGTAATAACATCGCTACTAAGAAGTTACCATCCCCGATCCCAGTATACAATGCCGACAGCACGCATAACGCAGGCGGCGCTATCACAGACTTCGTAGAATTAAGGGTCGAAATTCAAGATCATGTGGAACAGCTTCCTTTTGCCGTCACTAATCTTGGAAAGACACCTATATTTCTTGGCTACGAATGGCTTCAGATCCACAATCTCTTGATTGATTGGCAGGAACAAGTTATTCAGTTTGATCGCTGTCCGATCACCTGTAAATACGCTGCCTGATTGATTGATATTAATGCCGATCACGAGGAATCTAGCGATCCGGAGGCTCGCCTAGAAGAAGGAGATAGAATCTTTATCCTAGACCACGAAACCTACTTTGCTACAGGAGCGGCACGTATACGCACCACAGCCACAGATCTGGCAATCAAGGAGAGTTTGAAACACGAGGCTAAAGCTTTTGAAAATACAGTGCCAAGCTACTACCACGACTACTCCAATGTATTTAGCAAGAAAGATTTTGATTCTTTACCACAAAGGCAACCATGGGATCATGTGATTGAACTCACTCCAGGTGCACAACCAATTAGCTGCAAAGTTTATCCGATATCGGTTAATGAACAAAAAGAACTCGATGAGTTTATCGAAGAGAACCTTAGGACTGGGAGAATCTGACCATCAAAATCACCCTGGGCCTCGCCTTTCTTCTTTGTCAAAAAGAAGGACGGACGTCTCCAACCTGTACAAGATTATCGAAAGCTAAATGAGCTAACGATTAAAAACCACTACCCACTTCTTTTGATACAGGAACTAGTGGACAAGTTGAAGCAAGCGCGGTATTTTATGAAACTAGACGTCCAATGAAGATGCAACAACATCCACATCAAAGAAGGAGACAAAGAGAAGGCGGCTTTCCTAACAAATCGAAGACTATTCCAGCCACTGGTCATGTTTTTCAGTCTTACCAATTCCCCGGCTACATTCCAGACCATGATGGACGTCATATTCTGAGATCTCATCAGCCAAAGACATGTGGTAGTCTATCTAGATGACATCATGATCTTCACTCAAGATTTGAAAGAACACCGCCAAATCACGTGGCAAGTTCTTCAGATTTTAAGAGAACACAAACATTATCTGAAACTGGAAAAGTGCGAGTTCGAGAAGGCAGAGATAGAATACCTCGGGATGATAGTAGGAAAAGGAGTTGTCTGCATGGACCCAGTCAAAATAGAAGGAGTTGTCAATTGGCCTTGACCCGAGTGCAAACAAGACATTCAAGCGTTCCTTAGATTCACCAACTTCTACTGAAGGTTCATCTGAAATTATGGCAAAATAGCAAAACCGCTCAGTTCACTAACGGGCAAACGCTACCTTTGAATGGACCGTTGAACAAGAAGTAGCATTCACCAGCCTGAAGAACGCTCTCTGCACAGTGCCGGTACTAGCTATACCCAATGACAACGACCCCTATCGAGTAGAATGCGACGCTTCAGACTTTGCTGTAGGAGCAGAATTAGCCCAGAAGCAAGATGGCAAATGGAAGCCTGTTGCTTATCTGTCCAAAGCTATGACAGCTGCCAAAAGAAATTACAAGATTTATGATAAGAAACTTCTCGCAATCATGACTAGTCTTGATGAGTGGCGTCAGTACTTCATGGGTGCTATACATCCGTTTGAAATATGGACGGATCACAAGAATCTAGAATACTTCCAAAAGCCACAGAAGCTCAATCGGCGTCAGGCCCGATGGGTAACTGAATTAGCTGAATATCAATACTCATTGCATCACAAGCCTGGGAAATCTAATGGCAAGGCAGACGGACTATCCCGTCAAAAGCAACACAATGCAGGGAAAGAGGACAATTCTGATATTGTGCTATTGAAACCAGAACATTTTTGTGCTTTAATCCGTAGTACTGTATTTAGTTTAGAAGGAATTGACCAGAACTGGGTCGCGGAAATTAAAAAATACAAAAAGACCCAAGATTTGTTAGTTACCATAGCTCTACAGAACAAGGACAAAGATTGGAACAAAAATAGTACCAGACTCGTGACGTGGAAGAACCATATTTACGTACCGATAAATAGGAAACTCCGTGAGCAGATCATTACTCATCACCATGATACCCCGATGGCCAGACACCCCGGTCAATACAAAACACACGAAATGGTCACATGCAATTACTGGTGGCCTGGAATTCGAGAAGACATCTGGAAGTATGTTGCTGGATGCGAGAAATGCCAGAAGACCAAGGTTCACATGACACGACCTACTGGACTTCTCTTCTCCAACAAAATCCCTATGTGACCCTGGGAAATAATCTTGGTAGATAAGATAGGAGTACTACCAGAATCCTTTGGATACAACGCTATCCTCGTAATTGTCTGCATGTACTCCAAACAGATAATTGCGATACCAAGCAACATTGAACTCAATGCCAAAGGATGGGGAAAAGCACTTCGCGATCATGTGGTGGCACATCATGGACTACTCCGAAAGATCATCAGTGACAGGGGGACTGAATTCAAGAACAAGTTCATTTCTGAACTATACCAATCGCTTGAAATCGAAGCCAATCCTTCCACCGTGTATCACCCTCAGACAGATGGACAAACAGAGCGTATCAATCGTGAGATAGAACAGTATCTCCAACTATTCATCAACTATCAACAAGCTGATTGGGCCGAATGGCTGCCGCTCGCAGCATTCTCGTACAACAATAAAGTTCACTTGTCTACCGGATATACCCCATTCTTTGTCAACAAAGGGTACCACTCTTATGAGGGAACCCAACCGGTACAAGAAGGACTAAGTGAAAATGTACAACAGTTTGTCGACAGAATGAATCGAGTACGTGAAGACACTAGTGCAGCCATCAGTCTAGCGCAGGAATCCATGAAGCACTTCTATAATAGAAAGAGGAAGAGTGAACTGGAATACAAATCTGGGGATAAAGTTTGGTTAGAAGGGATAAACATCCGAACGGACAGGCCAATGAAGAAGCTCAACGATAAGCAATATGGACCCTTCAAGGTCAAACGCAAAGTTGGCGCTTCTGCCTATGAGTTGGAACTCCCACATCAATGGAAACAACACCCCGTTTTTAATGAAAGTCTCCTTAGCCCTTTCAAAAAACCAATGTATCCCTTGCAGCAACGAGAACCAGTAGTCCCTGACCTCGTAAATGGCGAGGAAGAATGGAAAGTCAAAGATATTCTTGACTCCCGCCGTGATCAAAATGGGAACCTTGAGTATCAGGTTCTCTGGAAGAACAGCCCCCACGGTGATCGCCGTTCTTGGGAATCACGGGTGAACTTGACCAATTGTCAAGAACTCCTTCAGGAATTCCATGCGAGACGTTCCGACAAACCCGCATCTATGACAATTAGGATTCCCCCCCTATTGACACGACCGGTCCACATACTCACACGCGATGCCACTCTTCTGGTGCAACGGATGGGCAGAATTCTTCCCAAACAAGGATCAGAAGAAGCCGCTGGTCTCAACCTTTACTCGGCCCAAAGCGTTAAAATACTGGCACGAGATTGTAAAATTGTTGGCACCGGCATAGCAATGTGTGCCTCTCATGGAACTTATGCGCGGATCGCACCACAAAGTGGGTTAGCGGTCAAAGGGATAGACATTGGTGCAGAAGTCATGGACCGAGACTACACCAGAGAAGTACGCGTAGTAATGATCAATACCACCGATCAACCTTTTCAGGTACACACCGGCGATCGAATCGCACAAGTCATTTTGGAACGTATTGCGTCATGCGATATCAAGGAGATTTCAAATCTGTCTGAAACTCAGCGAGGAAAAGGAGGTTTTGGCTCTACTGGTAAATAATCGTGAGGACACGATTCTAGACAGGGGGGTAATGTCATGAATATTACATATTCCGGATGGTTCTCCTGGATTCTACAGTATTCTTTTACTTTCTATACACCTCCGTATATTTGTAGTATAATCTAGGTATTGAGTCTTACATGTATATAAGGAGCTTGTACTGCTCAATAACAAGCCAGACTCAAGCTGGTCTTTACTCACCTCCATTCCTCTTGTCTGTCTCCTCAGCCTTGTTGTAGCCCAGTCCAGTTGGATTGTTGGTTGCTGACATGTCCACACTGACAAGCAGAGCATGGACGGCTTGGCGCTGCGCAAGGGCTATCTGTAATTGCGTACCTTGTTGTACTCAGATGTGAATCCCGCCATAACGTTCTCACACCTCAGAGAGGGTCGCCCGGACGCTGCGCTGCTTAGTGCTTACTCGCCTGCACTTCTTGGACCCGTTACTAGTATCTCGTGTCCTCAGGAGTGTGGTATATATCCCCATCGCTCCCATCACCCCTGTGCCTACCTCTCACTGGAACACATTGTAGCTTTACACATGCTGACACCCTGCTCTGTTTCATACCCACATGGCAAATCTGCGCTCTCTCTCTAGCTGACGCGCAGCGCCCGTCGCGACGCCCGATTCTTGGGCGGCCACGCAGTTGCGCACGCCATCGTGCCGCAACGGTGGGGCCGCATCGTAGAAGCATTGCGGAAACTGCGGCTGGGGCTTGCAAGGACCACAGGGCCCGTGGAATGGGGAAGGCCGAAATCATTGTCGGCGAGTTCATTTGCAGGTCTCGTGGCGCCGTATCGTGTCGATTACTGCAGCAAGGTCACTTATTGCCAAGGTCATATCGGTTCGCGTCGCGTCGAGGAAGCAGTGGAGTAAGGAAGCTGGGAATTGTAGTCCAAGATGGTTGCAGAAAACGCGTCGTTCGTGCTCAAGTAGCAGACGCCGGCGGCACAGCGGTCCAAATTTGGAAGGATCTGTCGTTCGTCGTCCAACGCACTCCGAGGCTCTCCTTCTCTGTGGTGGCAGCAAACATCAGACAACACAGATCATGAAGCAGGTGAGTCTAGCCATTCTGTGCAAATGTAACTGTTCGCGTCATGTAGCCATCCAGGCAATCTCTCAAGCGCAAGACTGGCCTCTTAGCCCCGAATGGGAATCCTTGGCGGACAAGACCGACCAGCCCCAGCGATCTGAGCCATGGACCGACATCCGAATCCTCAAGTGCATACTAATACCCCGACACTTCCCTGCGTGCTGGACCAACGTGACTATGACGCCCTACAAGACATCACCGTAGCCATGCCAAACCGAGTCAGCAGCTTGTCGCGATCCAGACAAACCACACATGGGGCAACGCAGAGGAGACGGGTGTCAGATTATAAACCACATGTATACTTCAAACGAGACAACCATCTGCGTAATGACCGTGACAGCCCAAGGTTTGTGCGCGTCATCAGAGCCAGGATACCTGAGAGCCGAATCAGATGAGAATTTGCCAGGAAATAAGAAATATCACAAGACAACTTACTGGTTGGAGGAGCGAGCCACACATAAATCCGCCGTGCATACTCCAAATGCTCAATAAGCTGGCTAGCCGACTGCAGACTTCATGCTGACACGAACGCCTGAAGCTGGTGGCGCACCGCTGTCTCGTCGACGTCGGACACAAGACCCTTGAGCGTCGCGGCATTTACAGACCTGCCGGCGTCCAGTAAACCAAGGTCAATTTGGCACTTCATCTTCAAAGTCTTCATGACGTGCGAGAAGCGGCGTCTATACTGAGTCGCGAGCGCAGGAAACTGGGATGCAAGAAAGCACGAAGACTTCCAGGAGGACCGGACGCGGCGTGCACAGGCATCTCCGCAATGCACTGTCGCTTCAAAGCGCATCCCCTAGTCGGAGGAAGGAACGAGGGGACCGAGACGGCTTCGGGCCAGAACTCCCGCTGAAAGGTACCGTCTTCAGTACCATGGCGACGGCAGACGTGAACTTGGAGTACGCCCGAGGCAGACGTATCTGAGGTGCAAGAACATGTGAGTATACTCGCCAGTACTAACGTGCATTTGGGCCGACGTACCAGGCAGAAATGCGAGCCACGCGGCGATAAGGACAGGGATACCCGAAGTATACGGTGCACTAGGCAAACGGTCTCGACGAGTTCGTCGAGCCTCTCGAGCGCAACACTACGGCGATACGTCCCGCTGAGGTCCACCGGGAGGCTCTCGAGCGCTTGTAGCCTGCGGCGGGCGCGCGACGCTCGCGAGTGCGGCATCGTCGCACGGGTGGAGGACGAGAGGCCACGCGAGGCTTGCGTGCGCAGTGCCGCGCATTTTACACAGGCGACGGGAATATTGTCAATGGCGCGAAAGAGGCGCTGCCCACGCGGGACCGTGTTGGACTTCCGATCTGAAGGCGCAGCGGAGAGTGTAGGGGGTTATCGGGTGGGATAGCGGCGGGGATCGAGCGATCGCGGCGAAGACACGGGGTTCTGGTTGAGCAGGCGGTTGAGATACCTCGCAATACGGACCTCGATTGTCTTGCCCACATCCTCTTGTCACAGCACCAGGCCGGTCTGTCGTCCGTTTGGATAAGCAGGCGCCTTGTATACCAAAGGAAGCAGGACGCACCATGCCGACGACCGTATAAGCCCGTCTGAGGCCGCCGCTGTGCACATGCTGCAGTAAAAGACGTGACTGATGGACACGAAAGCGGTGCGAAGGCGTCTGGTATACGCCGCACGGTGCATGTGCCACAGCCACCTCGAATCCGTTCCTGGCGTCGGTCTCCCAAATTTGAGCACGACTTTGGGCTGAGAACGATTGCTTGGAAGAACACGTGTGGATCAACGCCATGAGTCAAGATCCCGTTTGACACGTGTTGAAATCTGTGTCGTCTATCTGTCATTAAGACAGGAACGGCCGCGTCATGGACGGGAGCGTACCGTGAATAGGGAGTCTGCCAGGCAAGCACGCCAGGCAGCCAACGATGGATAAATGGAATAATTGAGGACAATCTTGTGCTTGACGCTGCCCCGTACCACGCGCTTTGCATCTGCCCAGCGTAGTGCATAAGTACTTAGAAGTAGAAGAAACGCGGACCGGCACGCACCATGGCCAACCATACTTGTACCTAGTACGTCTCCTGTGTACACTCGCGCAGCTCCTCTTCGGTGTAATCTGCATGGAACCTGCGGTGTGCCTCCCCCGCGGTCTGCCGCGGCAACCACGTCGAAGCGTACCGTCGCCTGCTTTGTGCCATTGAAGTGCATGAATACCTGCACGGATGACTGTTGCAGATCTGATGCGGTGATTCTTCAGCTGCTGTGGCACGTCCGCGAGCGCACCCACGTACCCTAATGCCTCCCAGCTTCAATGCGTTGTTAGGCCGACCCTGGCTGCGTGCGACATTGTTGTTGCGTGCTTTCTAAGAACAGTAAGCGTGAGCCGAAGCCTTGTGCCCGCAAATTCGCATGCGCTGACGCAGTACAACTGTTTGTGATTCAGCCGTTCGCTCAGCTATGAAAAGCAAGTTAGACACACCTTGTGCTCGAGGTCGCAGTTCTTGCCGAGGAAAACGCCGGCCGTGGTCGACGTTGAGCCGCTCAGGAGCGGTAGAGAGAGATTTGACGCCAGAGCAGGTGCTGCAGGAGACGAGGATACGATGATGGCCAAGGCGAAGGGAGCTCATCGGTGGCAAGAGAGAGGGCGGCGTCGAAGACAGTTTTGGCGCTCTCCCTTTGATGCGCCCAGTTTGATGCGCCGGCTAATCTGGACCGAGATCACCGATTCCTCGCTGCTGGCGCTTCAAGGCGACGTCGTTGTGGCTCTGCGCCACAAACCACGACCGCGGCAGCGGCCACGTTTCCCGAGTGCTTTCTCTCAACACAATCTCGCGTTGCTTCGATGCTGTGCTCGGCGATTTCTGGTACGCGTCCATCTCCACGACTGCACACAGTGTCATCGCCGGGACTCTACTCCCGCACGCCTGCACGCTCGTCTCGTCACCGTTCTCTGTCACTTGTACGCGTGATGACTTCACTCTCTCCTCCATTGCAGGCCACTCTCCAGACCTCAGTGCCGAGCGCTCAGTACGCACTCACGGAGAGCTATTGCTCCCCTGCAAACTTCCTGCCATGCGGCAGCAAGCTAGGCGCTCCACACTGCGTCCAACTCATTAAGCAAGGCCTCGTCTCGCCACTGTCTGTGAGCCTGTGGACTACATCTCGCAAATACTAACGTCCGCCGTAGTTTTGGCCCTGTCACAGCTCAGGAAAATGCTCCCGCCCACGCCCGGCGAGCATATTACCGGGCATGTTCTTCCTTGCGTGCTGAACGTGCGGCCTGGCCAGCACTCGTACTACAGCTGTCAAAAGCAGCGCGAGGGGATAGCAGCACAAGGTGGGCTGCAAAACATGAGACTCCTCGGACTGACATTATGACTGGCGGTGCAGCGAGCAGGGATACCACCAATCTGACGGCGCGGACGAGAACAGCATCCAGTATGTCACCAGCCGCACTCTCAGTTTGGTAGAGTAGGCTCTCGAACGCTCTGGAGTATGTCAGGAGGCGGGGGACGAGTTCAACGATGGTACACAGAGGAGAGGGGACGCGGATTTGGACGGACGGACGAAGGAGAAGGCCACGGAGTCAATGTTATGCATGAGTGAGGGTTCAGATTGCGCATTACATATCACCAACAGTGTGTCAAATCCGCTCTTCTCCGCACTTCATTACTGGTCAGTAAATATTCGTAGGTTAACCTGAGTACTATAATATGAACGCTCATCCTACAATCATTCGGTGCGCGCGTACTAAGTATCCACGTCATCTGGCCCGCTGCTGGACTCCTAGTGGTTCGCATGACTGCTGCAGCTCGTCATGGCCCGTCTGATTTGGAAAACATGCCAGCAGCGGCACCGCTGATGGGAATGTCACCGCAACTCTCAGTCTCGACTCTCAGCTTGATGCGAAGCTTAGCCTACCACCTGCGGAGCGTTTATAATCGCTTCTTCCTTGCTCTCGATATTGCCTTCTCTCTCTGTGGCAGTGATGACATCCACAGCCACACAGACGCCATGCCAGTGCTGCGTTCGCGCCTAACCCTACTGCACTGGTCTTGCCGCAGCATATGTGGAAATCGGTATGTAGCCTGTTGATCCGTCCTTGCCTAGGGGCGGTGAGCACTTACGTTCGCCACAGACCACGGCGGCCACGCATTGGTCTCATCCGAATACACCCGCATCCATGGAAATCCAGTGGTTGGCAGTGCGCGACGGCGCTTTGAAGCGACCAGCTGTTATTAAGGGAGTGTACAGCTAATTCATTAACCTATTCATCTCCGCACGCGGGCCCTGATGCAATTTCACACATGTCGCGCTTGAGTGTGGCGATACTGACATCACCGGGAACAATGCAGTGCGTCAGAAGTCTGTGTGCCTTAATAGGGCATCGCAACTCCCTACGATAGCTTCCTCGCACCTGTGCGCAGGCTGTACATGCATCCTGCGTCTACATAAGATATGCCATACTCAAGCGTTGTGGTGAAGCTACCCTCTCCCTCTCCTGACTCCGGCCCTCTCTAGCTGACCACGCTCCGTCATGACGTCGCTCAGTGATCTTCCGCATGCGCGTAGCTATCTCGATGGCATGGCAATGTATAAGAGCCTTAGGGACCCCTATCACCTCCGCAGAGAACTGCCGAAGAAGTGGTCCACAGTTACGTACTACGATGCTGCTCCAGACTCCGTCATAAGTCAGGATGGATTCACAATTGACACGGTGTCCATTAGCTACTATGGCGCGGAGTCATCGAGAGCATATGTTGCAGAACGCTGTGTTGACCCGCGCTATCCATTCTACTATTATGAAGTGTCCATCACGTCGCTCGTCTTCTATCATAGCGACTCGGATGGATCAAAGTGAGCTGATTACAAAACAAGTCCCAGCTATAACTTGCACTGACAGTGTCTGCTGGCTTATGTAGTCTATGTGTTACAATAGCGTCTGTATTCAAGCTGCTTTCATCGTGATCCTTAGTGACGAGCTCTAGGAATGCAGCCTGATCGCCGAGAACGGGAGTAATGAAGCTCTAAAGTCCAAGTCACCTCCGCCTACAGCACTTCGAGTTTGGGATCGACTTTGGGACGATGGTATAGGATACCCGGGCTATTCCGGAGAGTCTGTGGCAGGTGTATTCATCCTTCCCTGGCCAAGTACTTCAGGCGGTGTCTCAGGTGAGCTCACGGCGTTTAGACGTGCCTCATCCAAATGTAGGCTGACTATACAACCCTCACAGCCGGAGATATACTAGGTTGTGGGATCTCACGCTCTGAGGGTCGGATATTCTACACTAAGAATGGTAGCCGTGTTGGTAAGGCTCCATTGAGATTAGTGTGCAGGACATGGGCTCACAGTGTCTGGCGGCCCGTGTGTACTACAGGTGACTCACTGGACATCAGTAAATTCCTGAACGCAAAGATGACAAGGCTACGCCCGGTCGTCTATGTGACTCTCAAAAATCGCGGCAACCCACTAATTCCGCCATTTCTTCGCTTGCGCACTACCGCCAACTTTGGGCAAGACAAATTCACATTTGACATCGCACGCTTTGCAGAAGATATAAGGCAGCAGAGATACCTATTTCCGTACGACGCTAGGTTGCTGCCCGATGAAGTCATTGCGATGATCGCTGCATTTGCTGCGGAAATCATTGTAGCCGAAGAGGATGTGTGAGCTATTCCTCGTCTAATGTACAATGGAAGTCAGCTCAAATACTCTATCTTGATTAGCATTGCCTGCATCTCACTCCTGAACTCGCTTGCCATGGTCAATCGCACTTGGCAGAGCATCTGCCGTCCCATGATGTTCAGCGAGCTCCACATTGGAACTCTGGCTCAATTGCGCCGCTTGTGCGTCATCCTCAAGACCGCAAAGATCTCAAATCCTCCACACAAGGTGCACATAAATCCCGACAGATATTCGCAACCTGAAGACCACAAACTCCCCATTCCGAGTCTGGCATTGGCTCTTTCATCTTTGGGTCTCCATCTTCGACAGACTAGCAATATTCTGTGCAATTACTGTGACTCCTACCTGCCCGACATATTTGCGATACGAGAGGCTCCACCCCGAATTGAGGCCGCGGTCTCTGCCCTTCTTCGTCCATTACAACACCTCACCCACCTACACTTGGGTGATATGAAGTTCAGATCTGTAACTCAGCTCCTCGGTATCATCCGCGCCCAACCCCACATCCAACACATTTACCTCGAGTGGATAGAGGTCTTGCAGGCCACCGAACGGTTCTACTGGCCACCGAATCTTGCTCTGACAAGCCTGCAACATTTCAAATTGGATCATTGCACCGTACCCGCGAATACAATTCCGATATTCGTCTCACTTATGCTCGGAGGCAAACCAAATTTTACCCCTTCGCCACCTGGCGTTCCCCAACACTACTCACAACAGCCTGGCCACTCTCATAGTTCACGGCGGATCCACCATGACGACCAGAATGTCCTGGTAGAGATTGCTCAAGTTCTAGGGCAGCATTTATGTAGTCGGCACAATCACTCTGATGGTGCAGCAGTATGCAAGTTCGAAATCTCTGCAGCTACTGATCTATTCAAATCGGGAAAATGGTTCCTAATGCTTGGTGGTGAGGTTTATTGAATACCTGCTCAAGTTTCTGTGACTCATGCCTATTATTCTGGCATTTTGCTCATGCAGTCTCTGATCCTGACGAACAACTCGTTGGAATCTCCATGGAGAACGTGCCAGGGTCGGAGGATGTTCTTTGGCGTATCAAAGAAGTCAGCCTCGTGCTTTACAGACCACCATGCGGCACAGTCGAAGGCACCGCACATGCACTGGCGTCTCTCGATCGCTCGTTCGCGACAATATTCACTCGGGACAACTCTTCGCCTTCTTTGCGGATCACGATTGGTCCGAGATTATTCAAGAAAATCACGAAGGTCGTTCCTAAATCCCTGCGATTGCTTGAAGCGCAGGGGAGAGTAACTCTAGAGCTCGAGGAGGGGATGGACTCCTGGCCACCTGGGTACGCGAACCCCGAGTCCGAGCCGGAGAACAGCGAAGAGCCGGCCACTGGGAACACAGACTCTGAACACGAGTCAAAGGGCAATGAGGACTCGGAGCCGTAGCGTTGCGGATCCTCTGTGCACGTCCTGACCACGTCATCATCCATTATCAGCTCTGCACACTCACACTCCCCTCCCGAACGCTCCCACAGACATGTTTGTCCTGTCCCCCGCGTCGATCTCTGTTCCCTCTCCCCAATGAATCTTGGCCAAGCCTTCGAGCCAGCCCCGTGCCCCATCAGTCGGCAAACGCGAGGTCTCCACTTCATCCCCGCGACCGTCTCCAGATCCCGTCACCATCCCATCGTGCCCGCGCAGTCGCAGCCAGCGCGCGACGACCTGCACCACGACCTCTACCGCCGCCGGGCTGCCCGCATTCATCACGCTCGTGACGTCCTCGAGCAGTTGTTCCCTCCTCTGTCGGCGTATTCTGCACTAGAGCTCCCGATTTCGCGTCGCTGCGCAGGAGCGCGTAACACACACGACAAGCTCTTCGCACCGCCGAGTCGGCCGCTTCGGGCACTTGCCTTTCGTCGGCGTGTGCGCGAGCCGCCCTGGAAGAGCCTTATCGTGTTGGCCACGGGAAAGGAATTTCGAGACGGAGATGGATGGGTGGCGGAGGCGCAAGAGGTAGCGTGAGGGTCGGCACGAGGATCTGCGGGAAGTTTGAGGTGAGCGTGAGCGTGGGTACGGGGGCGGATGCTGCGCCGGATCGATGTTAGACGGAATGGATGAGCTGGACTACAAGGAACGGACCTACCTTCTTTTAACTTAATTTCCGTCATGTTTACAGCGAAGGATGACTTTTCGAGATGTACTTACTATGCTATCGATACACTTGACTAGCAGACGGACATCGTGAACGTGCGCAAGTTATCACAGTTATCAAATTTATATATTATATTCCCGTCTGGTACTGTATGGAAACACGAATCAGCAACATCGAAGCATGGGCCAGCATTGGGACGTACCATTAAATATTCATCCAGATTGCCTCCATGCGGTCCCACAATGACAACACCGTAGGAGCCGGTGAGCACCAGGACGATATTATGATGTGCTCATGACGCGGAGCGAGCACATAATATGACGGGCATCGAGTACGACGCCGAAAGAATCAGCGACATTGGCTCGGAGACTCTGTGCAGCGGATGTCGGCCTTTGCGCAAGAGAAAAACAGAGGACTGCGCGAGAATCAGCCAATGTCCGCGGATGCTGAGCGAACGATAGCGATCGCCTGTGCGCCGCCCGAAGAGCTCCAGCGCATCCGCGTATACTATGCATAGTAGAAAGGATTTGCCTGCGAGAATGGACGACGAGGCCGGCGTATTCGACAGGGCGGCGATCCTGCGCGCGTGCTGCCAGGCGGCAGGGTTGCTGGGTTCCGTGATCGTGTTCCGCGCCGTGGCCAGACGAGAGGCAGAGAGGCCTATGCGAAGAGGCCAAGACCCATGGTGCTCTTCAGGGCAGCTTCACAACGCATGCGTGGCCGTACTATCGAGGTGCGAGGTACAGCAACCTAGTTTCATCGTCATGTCAGCGATACATCTAGCGCGCTATGAGTTCGTGGTATACCTGCACCCGAGACTGTCAGATCGACACCGTCCCAAGCCGCGCACGGGTTTCCGCAGTGACCCGTGGCCGGACCCTCGCCTCCCCGGGAGGCACCGTTCACCGCTAATAAACGATCCGAGGCTGCTGCGCCCGCTGCTGCATCGCAAGAGGACTTGCACTGAGAATTGTACAAGATGAGATAAACTTGAGACACGTCGGTCGGATCGTCATGCTTGCCGCTCGTTGATATCGATGATGGACATTTCGTCGAGAGAGAGCTCGGCCGAAGAAGTGAGTAGTGGGTTGTGGTCGGTTGCACAGTGATGGCGAGGGCCGAACACATCGATCCTGATAGAACATCTGGTTAGAAATCGTACGAAAATTACGAATATGTGCTTCGAACAGCGCACCTAACGAGTGAAGTCGTGCTTGATTCAAATACTCGCTCTCAAATTCATTTCTGCGACGCGCGGGCACAGCGGGGGAACAGTCGGCTCGTAGGGCAGATCAACAACTTCCAGGAAGAAGACAGGCACGACGTGTCGAGTTACCTAGAGGTGCAGCGGTAAGCCGTGGGTTGGCCGCAGAGAAAGGGCTGCTGATCATGTTGACCGTAAAAGTATTGTCCTTATTGTACGGCCGGGTGCCCGGAGCTCGCGCTCAAGAGCAGCGACAGCTACTTGGCTGAGGAGTGTAGTGCTTTGCGGGCCGGGCAAATTTTGATAGCTTGGTGCCCGTGCGGCGCGGGAACAAGAACATGACGGCGGCCTTGAGCTGGAGTGCCGTGGCGGCGAAGGCGGCCTTCGGCGGCATGACAACAAGGGAGACGAAGCAAGTGCATGTGTTTGGTACAGCTTATCTGGCCGAGAAGTGATGGCATTATTAGCTATAGACTGGCAAGGCGAGCCGGGGGCAACTGACGTACTATATGGACGCGCAGCCGATGCACGACAACCTGCGCCATAACCTCTACCGCCGCAGCCAACGTCGTCTGCGCCCATCACGCTCACGACGTCCTACTGCACGGCCGCTCCTTCCTCTACCCTACGCACGCCGCGCCAGACTTCCCGTCTTCATGTCAGAGCGCAAAGCGCGCGACGCGCGACGGGCTCCTCGCGCCGTCGAAACGGCCACTCAGACCCTGGCCCGTCGTCGGCACGTATGCAAGCCGCCTTAAAAGACCCTGATCGAGCTGGTGGCGCAGAAGGTACTCGGAAATGGCGAGGGATAGGTTGTAAAGGCGCGGCCGGCGCAAGAGGTGGTGTGGGAGTCGGCACGAGGATCTGCGCGAAGAATGGACAGAGGACGAGGATCGGTATAAGGGTGGATGCGGCGCTGGATCGCTATTAGACGTGAGGGACGAGCTGGACTGCAAGGAACGAACCTACCTTTCATTTATTTGTTGGATTTTTATTGTGTCTACCGCGAAGGACAATATTTGAAGTTTGGCTTGCTGTACTATCGCACCACTTGACCGCCAGACGAATGATATAGGCACACATAGGTTATCATAGTAAACGGTGTTATTTATTCACTTTTGTCTACCAACACTGCAGAGAGACGCAAATAAGTCAAATGGTAGCGTAGGCAGGAGCTTTGATGTACCTTCAAATATTCACTGACTTGACCTGCTCCGCAATAGCAACATCACGGGAGCCAGCGGGCACGTCCAGTCCCCCCAAGTATGGCGCTCCGCGGGTCGGCGACAACAGCTCGGAGCCTCCATGCAGCCGATGTCACCGGTCGCGGCTCCAGAAGATGAAGGGTTGTGTAGGAACGGGCAAAAATTCGCAGATACCGGGCGAGTGACAATTGGGACCGCGACCGCCCGTACGACACTCGGAGGACTCCAGTGCGCTCACGTGTATGAACCACCGGTAGCAAGGATTTGTCTGCGGGAGTGAATATTTACACCAACGTCTTCGACAAAGCAGCGACTTGCGTGCGTACCGTCGAGCACTCGCATCGCCAGGTTCCGCAACCGTGTTCCGCGTAGCGGCCAGACGAGGGGTGGAGAGATCGGGTCCGAAGAGGCCAATGCGCGCAGCGGTATCCTGAGATGGCTGCGTGGAACACGCTCGGCCATAGCATTGAGATACGAGGTAAAGCAGCCTAGACTCATCGTCTTGTCAGTGATGCCATTGATACGCTGCGGGTTCGGGACGCGCACGCACCTGAGGCTGTCTGACAAACGCCAACCAGACGTACACGGATATTCGCGGCGACGCGTTCTCAGAGCTTCAGTTCACCAGGACTTCGAGAGGCATCGTTCGCCGCCAATCGACGATTCGAGATACCGCGTCCCGGCGGCGTCCGCTGTTGCACCGCCAGAGTACCTGCACCGAACATTGTACAAGCCAGAGCAAATCAAGACGATAGGATCGTCGTGCTTGTTGCGCGTCGATCTCGATGTTGAACGTCTGACAGACGGAGTGCTTGAGCCGAAGAAATGGGCAGAGGGTCGCAGCAGGCTACAAACTGATGGCGAGAGTCGGACACTGCATTTTTAGCAGAGTATCTGGTTATAAATTATACAAAGCTGCAAACACACGGCTTGAGTAGCGCACCTAGCGGGTCAGCCCATCCTCAATCCGTATGCTCAATCTTCAATTTGCCCATGCGACGAGCTGGCGCAGCGCATTACTGGAGCGACACTCGGCGAATAAGACGGAATAGACGCCAGAGAGCAGGTAGAAAACGGCACGTCGAGCCTGCCAGAGGTGCAGATAGGCAGCGAGTTGGCTGCCGGGGAAACGCAGTTGACCGTGCCGACCGCAAAGGCAACTTCCTCGTCGTGTGGTTGCGAGGCACCCAGGGCTCAACTCAAGGGCGGCGACTTGCGCGTGGTTGAAGAACGTAATAACTTTCTGGCTAGGTGATAGTCGACAGCTTCTCGCCTGTGCATAGGAGGAACAAGGGCACGACAGAAATCTTGAGCTGGAGAGCTGCGGCCAGGAAGACGATCTTCGGCTGCACAATGACAAAGAAATCGGGTACACTTGCTTCTGACCAGGGAAGGACTACTTTAGCTGTTGAAACGTTGGCCGGAAAAGCGAGCAACGTGTCACGTACCAGGTGGAAGCGCAGGCCCTAGCTTATCCGGCGTAAACGCGCTGAGCTGGTGTTCGACAACGAGTTACGAGGTCACCTGCGGAGTAGCGCGAAAGAAGCGTCGTGTGGCGCAATGGCAACGGGGCCTGGGGATCGTGGAGGGTTGAATTCGCGTTCGGCGTCGCAGCGGCCGTGCGTTTAATTCGCGTTAAGAGCAGCTCGCGCTAGATCACGTGACGGCACTGCGTGCCACATCTGGAGATTCTGGAAGGTGTAGTCGTTCGCACACCACTACAACCGCATCCAGGGACCGCAGCTTTCAGACTGAATGCTATCTGTCTCCTAGTGCATTTCTTTGGCATAATCTTCTACAGCTAACTCCGTATAAGTGTTGCAACGAAGCATACATCGCGATCCATGAGATATTTATCGCATGAGAGTATCGGTACAGCGATAAAATCCAACGATATCTCAGATGAAAATGGCAACAGCTCTCAGCCGTGCAGGGAACCTCTCGAGCACGGCAGCTTGTACAGAGACATCATCCGCAAGAGATGTACAGTTTGGCGCACAATAAAAGCATTGAACCCCAATCTCCAGGGCGGCGAGGTTCGCATACGCCTCGAGCGCTCGGCTAATCGCAGCCCAGTTGACCTCCTGCATCGTCGGGGCCAGCGTCGATTTGCCAGTCCAGGATTCGTAGTACTTGAGCTCGAGCCTCATGCGGCAGATGGCTGCCGGGAGCGACGCCAAGAAGACGAGGGTCTGTCTCAGTCGATCGGGATCGGCGTGCAGGCTCAATGCGCTCGTCGTGAGTGTTACAGATGTCATAGATGTGCATGCAGACAATATGGGCAGACGAGCTAGAAATCGCTGTCAGGGACAGAAGTGCAGAAGTCAGGCACCACTTACATATGCCAGAATCCAGCACGCTGCCGCCATCCAAGTAATAAAATGCCCGGAGATTCTGTCCAACCGATTGCATGAAATCGGTTAGGACAGACTGAAGATCATCCTCATCAGAACTTGGAACTGCAGTGGCCGCGTCGTAGGGCCCTCAAGTGCCGTATGGTCCAGTATCATGGAGACGTGACGTAGGGTTTTCAGGTCAACGTCTCTCATCTCAAGGTTCTTGACGACATGTTGTGCGTGGCAGGGTAGCATGGCGCAGCGGTGAAAGGGGGTTCCAAGACGGAGCGTGCCCACAGACTCGAACAGCCGCAGCAGCGAGTCCACTATGGACACTGGGACATAGCGGAGATATACGAGGCCAATAGTCCGTCCCGCGGCCTTCAATCGCGGCATCGAGAAAGATGACTCCCCGGGCAAGTCGACGGGGCCCCAATATTGCGAGTAATGAGCTCGCGCAGCAGCGGCAGGTTCTCAACCAGCAGCTGTTAAAGTGATCGGGGGATGGGCGGTACAGCGTGAGAGTAACGATGTTCGACAGGATGCGCTGCGTTGACTGCATCGCGAGCACAGCACTATTCGGCCCTGCGATCGTATAGGATGCGAAGAGCTGCCCCGAGCTCCGCGAAAGCCAGCGTCGGCATGTCAGCGAGCAGCTCTTCAGAGCTTGCCTGTCGGTGCTGAGCTCGTCGAGTATCTTGTCTATTAGTTCCTGCGAGAGTCGCTCAACAGGTCCAGGCATTGCTGTGCCACCGACGTGCTGATCATGCCTGGGCGTAGGTCGTCCAAATGCTGGGGTGCAGTTCAGCGGGCTATTACATCAGCAGGAAGGATACATATCACCGCGTACAAGGATTATGGCGCATTTCCGGGGATTGACGTGGCATGCACAGCGTCTCTGGACAGGAAGCAGCCAGAGTCGCGGCCAACAACCACGACGAATTTCCCAGGAAACGCGGGCCACCCTGAGAAAGTCGCGTCGATCACATGACTGCGCCGCATGCCGAGGTGCGATCGCTCTGTTTGACAAATCATAGTGTCACAACGATAAGTGGTGCGACGCGGGTCGATTATACCAGATGATGGGCCTCATGGTGTATTTTATAACTACCATGAAAATTTTCTGACCGGAGGAAGAAAAAGGCGGCGAGGGTTAGCATATATGTTAGTACTGTATCCGTGTCAAACGGTCAGCAGTGCCTGGGGTCACAGTTCTCAGGGGTCCAACAAGAAGTACACGGATCCCAACCACCAGCTTCCCCGTCGAGCTGCACGCTGCAGACACCGTTAGAACACGACTGCACTCCTGGGGCGTGAAAAATTTTCTGATATGGGCAGAGCTAAGTCTTCTTCAGGCCCACCATCGACCAGCTCGACGCCGCGCACCTGTATCAGGCAAGCCTCGTCTGCCGCGCCTGGATGCCCTACGCGTCCGAGCACCTTCTGCGGCGAGTCGTCGTGAATCACACAGCCCAATGCGACTCCCTCGTTACGCCCTACAGGTGCAGCCCGACGTGGCACGACTACACGGTCTTCCGCGATCTCGTCGCGCGCTCAGACTGCCTCCGTCGCTATCTCGGCCGCGGCAGGCTCGTACTTGCCAGTCCGATCTTTTATATTAACAAGCTCTGTCATAGATGGTAGCGCCCCCACTGCACTACGCTCGCTTGCTCGCCTCGAGACACTCGAGCTGAATATCCCACGACACCCTTTTCTCTCTGCGCCGGTACAGTTTGACAAAGCATTCGCGCATGTACCCAAGACATCCAGCCACCTGCATCTGAACCTTTTCGCCCATGGCGTTCCCACGCACTATCTCGCACATCTCGCAGCTGATGGATACTCTGCCACGAAGCGTGCGCTTCGCACTCCTGTGCACTCATTCGAAAGTCATAACGACGTGAACGTTGTCTGGAGCGAGTGCTCCCCGCCCACTTGCAAGGCTGCTATGCTCTGACCGTGGATCGGGACACTTGAAAAATCGGCTGAATATTAACATACATAGATTTCGTAGCGAAGCGCACGCCATAATGGGCAAGCGAATATTACATTGGGATGGAGCGAGCGCGCGCCGACTGACGCTTCGGGCGCGCAAGGTGGGCGGGCATCGATCGCGATCGCGCAGGCTCGGACAACTCCGGTGGTCACCTGGGCGCATTACCGCTTCGGGCGCGACCCCTAGCAACGGGCCGTGTACGCAGGTGGTGACCTCAGTCGCTGGCGACAGGGGTCACCAGCGAGGTGACCAGGGCCAAGCGGCACCCGGGCGTATACTCTATATACCTTTGTACAATTACATTCCAATGCTTTAATACCTGATAATTGGCTATAATATTACAGCTGAGACTTTAAGGTAGAAAAGTGGTACTATAGGGCAATTCCAACCTGATATTTGCAAGGTCTTATGCCTTAGTGGTGTAGTGCGCTGTGGTTACTTTCGGGCTGCGGGTTTGATTCCCGCTTGTGCCATTTTTTGGGCTTTTCGGAAATTTATTCAGCGTGTCTTAGCCGCTAAGGCTCCAACTGTTTAGTTTATGTGTAAACTTTTTTTGTAAACACACAGTAAACGGTTGTAAACGTTTATAAACAGTTTATAAACAGTAAACAAACAGTTATTACAGGGATCTAACCCACTCTAGTGGATTGCGCCAGATTAGCCTCTGAGAAACCTGTGTGAGCCTACTGCTCTACTTGAGCCTGAAAAGAGAGGTACAAATGTCAGTGCTTGAGCAACGCAAGGCGCTTGCTTGATGCGCGAGAGAAAAGCGAGGCCGCAGCTTCCTACTTACAATATTGATGTCCCAAACACTAGGCCCGACTCGGACGTGTATAGATAGTGCACCTACTCATGCGTACAGGGAAGGAGCAATGCGTGCATCACATCCCGAGCACAGACCGGCCATCAGGCAGCATCTGAACACTCCGTACCTCAAGCATCGTGCTATGGTCATCCCTATGGCCTGCTGGTGTCCCCTACGCATAGTACGCAGATTGCGGGCACACAAATAGTCTCGATCAGCCAGTGGAGGTTGCGGGAGGACAAACACTGGCAATCACAAGCTGCGGGAGCGGTATTGCCAGGCAGCACTGTACTGCGAGGGTAAAACCTACGAAGGTATCTGTGGGGCTTGTAAGCTTGCGGTTCCGCCTTTAGAAGGTTGGCATGTCCTATCATTGACCTCGTCGTTGAGAAGTGGGCCGATAACCTATGCAAGTGTTAGCCTGGCACTTCGGGGGTGACATGACATACTCTCGTGCTAGGACTTCGAGAGCTGGCCTAGAGAAGACTGCCGCATGGGTGAGGACCTTTGATAGCCCTTTTTTAGAGTCAATCTGCCTTAGTATTGCATGTGGTACTGTCATCGCTCAATGAGGTTGAACTAATATTAATATTGTTCCTCTTGAATGAAGTATGGGCTCACGACATTCCTGCATACCGCACTCTCGCAGGCAGGCTGCCAGTGCCCACAGTAGACTATATGTAGAGGAGCAGTCAATAAATACACATTATATTATATTTATAATGCTCGCCTTCAGACTGTGCTCAATACAAGTTAGGATCATGACTACCATTACTCCCAGTAAGCCTCAGGGCATAGGCGCTTGATACAGTGCGCCGGACTTGGGGGTTCAAAGAGGCCGCCCGAGGACGATGCACAGGCGGTGCGATGCACTCTTCAGCCCAATAAAGGTCAAGTCTGTTAGCAAGACTATGAATGTACAACACTAAGACCTTTTACAAACAACAAGAGGAAACTGTATGTTTACTGTGTATAAACGTTTACACCAAGTTTACATGACTTCATTTACACACACGGAAACGGTAAACAGTAATAAACGTTTATACACAGTAAACAAACAAAACGGTTGGAGCCTTATTAGCCGCTTTTGGGCGCTTCTGGGTGGCTAGTCCGATGTAACTTAATAAGTTCCCGTGTCTGGGCTGCCGAACTGAATCAGCTCGCTTGGTTCTACAAAAGGCGTTTGAGGACGGCGAGGGGCAGAGGAGGCTTGAAGTTTTACGGGTTTATTATAACCGTATTTATATGTTGTCATTGTACAGATCGGGACTGCCGCCGTCGCCCTTGCCGCTCCCATACTAGTCAAGCTTGTGTAAATACTCGAAATAATTCATTTTGGTTTTTATGCAGCCGCTATCTTCTCTAAAATGCCCGATTTCACCCAATTTTGTCCTATTTTGCCTATTTTCGCGCACTTACTTGCCTTGCGGTGCCTCAATCACCTGCGGCGCGCAAGCGCAACACTGAGCGAGCGCACTACGGCGCTGTGCACGCATCAAGGGCTGACCGCAGGTCGGGCTCGGCGAGGGCACACCACAAAGCAGGCCCAAACGAGATTAATTACTTAATTAGGAAGCTACAAGTACACGGTATACTGACGGTGTATGGCACAGGGGCTGAAGTCACCGGCGGGATGTGCGGGCAGGTGACCAGCGCCTGTCGGGCAGATCACCCTGGTGGCCACTGCGCCTGCCATACATTCTAATGGCATGGCTAAGACATTGATGTGGCTAAGACACCAGTGTGGCTAAGACATTGAGTCATTAAATATTTGCTATTGATTCTGCTTATTGTACAAATGTATATCCTGATGGCATGGCTAAGACACTGACGTGGCTAAGACACTAGTGTGGCTAAGACATTGGAACATTAAATATTTGCTATTGATTCCACTTGAGTATGGTTCATCTGCTCTGGTGTTTTAGCCACATCAGTGTCTTAGCCATGCCATCAGGA
>NW_006767633.1:175090-228694 GCF_000300595.1 Phanerochaete carnosa HHB-10118-sp | reverse complement strand
CAGAATCAATAGCAATATTAATGACTCAATGTCTAGCCACACTGGTGTCTTAGCCACATCAGTGTCTTAGCCATGCCATCAGGATATACATTTGTACAATAAGCAGAATCAATAGCAAATATTTAATGACTCAATGTCTTAGCCACATCAATGTCTTAGCCATGCCATTAGAATATACCTTTGTACAATTACATTCCAATGCTTTAATACCTGATAATTGGCTATAATATTACAGCTGAGACTTTAAGGTAGAAAAGTGGTACTATAGGGCAATTCCAACCTGATATTTGCAAGGTCTTATGCCTTAGTGGTGTAGTGCGCTGTGGTTACTTTCGGGCTGCGGGTTTGATTCCCGCTTGTGCCATTTTTTGGGCTTTTCGGAAATTTATTCAGCGTGTCTTAGCCGCTTTTGGGCGCTTCTGGGTGGCTAGTCCGATGTAACTTAATAAGTTCCCGTGTCTGGGCTGCCCAACTGAAACTCTTGACCAAGCCCGTTTCAATGTAGCACGTTCGAAGCCAAAGGTTCAAGTGGCGCAAGCAGCCAATACGGCGTTGCAAAATTTACAAGGAGACTACGTTGAGATCCTCTGGCATGAATTGCGCCAAGGCAAAGAGAAGACCGTAAGAAGACATAACCGCCAACATTCCGCTCAGCGCGTCCAACGCAGTGGATTGATGGCCCTCGTGCGCCTGCTACGGGAGAGGGCGAGGGCCTGATGATCACGAGAAGCGAGTGTGGTCCTTGGGCGACCTGGCGGTGCGCGCTTTGGAGACCCAACAGAGACGTTGCTTGGACAAGAACGAGAGCTGATACTGGACTGGACGACGCATGTAGACGGAAAATGTCAAGAAGGAGTTGCCAGGGTATAAGGTGGACTCATGACGTGGGAAGTCAAATAGTAGTCTCCCCTCTGCGCGAAGCAACGGCATTACACTGTGAATGACCCTTTGGATGGCGGGTTCTGATCGCAGACACAGCCAGTACTTACACTACCACGGAATCTAAGCGGAGGGTTTGCCCATCTGGAGATTTCGGCGAGCGAAGTGTCCAGAGACGCCAGTGTTTCTGTTAGATCCTGCACTGAAATGTAGTCGGAGAGGATTACAATAGCAGCCGCCTTGACACGCCAGTGGTTTTTTGCTTATTCCTGCATCTTATTCACTTCGACTTTGACTAAATGGATATCGCGCCGATTTTATAACTGCATAAGTGCCAGAAAAACAGGTGAGGATTATGGTAATGTGTCCAACCACCCGATAGATCTCGCCTATGAGATACTCTGTGACTCGATATTTCCGGGCTGCCGTCCATCGAGACGCTACATAGCATCTGCTCAGCATCCTCGGCAAACAGTATATGCAGGCGTCTCACAGCTTAAGATATTCGCAGAATAGCGTATTCGTCGTCGTAATGCAATGAGATTCTATTTATTGGCCATCCATGCTGTCGCGAGGTACTTATGTCCCACCAACGTCGCTGCGGAGCCGGTCTGTGCACTAGGCCGGTGTTCGACACGAAGGACACAGGATGTCAGGGCGCGGCGACGCGAGAGAGGTGCTGCATCGCGCAATTGCGCAAGGGCGGTTGGGGAACGCGGAGAGCCGCAAAGCTCAAAGCGCATTTGCAGGTCTCGTGTCGCAGCGATGGAGACATTGGGCTGTCGTGCTCGTATCGGCTCAGGTCGCGTCGAGAAACGGTGGAGCGAGGACGCAGGAAGAGACAGCGGAAGGCGCGTCGTTCCCGGCAAACGCCCACGGCAGCACAGCGGTCCATATTTGGAAGGGTCTGTCATTCGTCAGTCGAGATTCTCCATTCCTCTCCCGGGCCATTCTTTCGCTTATACCAAGCAGCAGCTGACTCAAATAACATCGAATCAGATGCAACTCACCAATACACGCAAATGAGGATGGTCATCTTAGTTCTTTCTCGTGATCTCAAGGCCTGCCTCCTGGGCGGCGTGCGCCGGAACGCTCAACGAACAGTATCATCTCATCCTGGTAGTGTAGGTCACCGATATCCGAATACTCGAGGACATTAGAATACTCCAACTCTGTCCTATCTGCGCAATGACCGACGTGCTTGTGAAGCCCCAAAGGCACCATTGTAGCTATGACAAACTAGATCGTGACAGCGCACAAGAAAGGAGGTGCCAGTCATCAACTGCGAGCGTGCGTTGCGCGACACAGCCCTCGAGACGATGGTCGTGACGGGCCCGAAATTCGTGCGCTCCGTCAGAGCTGCAATGCCGAGGGCTGAACCAGACGAGCATCGGCCTGGAAATACGCTGGCCAGCCGACCACAGAAAACATGTCGGCGCGATCGCCCAACAACCGGTGAAATATTTTATTTATTTAGTACTAACATGGAAGCATGAGTGAGCGATGGAGTATTGTGGGAGAAGACATCGAGGTACCGAAGATATTGAACGAAGCTTCTTCGGCGTCGGCCACGCACGGCGGGTAACGTACACCTAATCAAGCCAGGCAAAATGTTCAGGGGATTTTCAACAGCCACTTGTGACTTTTTGTGTACGATACTGCCGTTAACGATGATCGGACAGCCATGGCCGGAAGGCGCGAGGCGACATATGACAAAGTTCACGCTGTCGTGACGCCAGCTCCAGGGTCGGCCGTGGAAAGATCCTGCTCAAGGGGGCGGATAGGAAAAATTGCCCACAGCAGAGGAATAACCGTTGGCGCGTAAGCCGCTAGGGTACCGAGGCAGAGTTTCGTGCTGAAGCGAGAGGGGAAGCGGAGAGATCCGGTGCGAAATGGCGAAGGCGCACGGTCTTCTCCCGGGGTCGCTTCGCGGTGTACGCTCGACTGCGCCATCATCATGCTGTAATCTGGACGCATAGCCCTATCAGCAATGCGTACAGAGGCACCACAGGTTCAAGACATACCTGGACCTGGATCATTGGGTCATAGTTTGGATACGGCAGTGTTCATAGAACATGCAGGTCGATCCAGAAATTCTCAGGTACTGTGGGCCGTAGAGAGCGCGCGACGTTCGCGAGTGCGTCATCGCCAGACGAGCGAAGGACGAAGGGCCACCTGAGGCCTACACGCGCGGTGTTTACGTGAATGTCGAAGCCGACGTGGACTGCGTCGATGGCGCGAGATAGGTGCTGCGCACGCGCGAGACCGTGGATTCGACAAGCCAGGAGACATAGTCTGTGACCGATACGAGCGGGTGCTCGGAGTGGCGCACATCGGCGGCGTCAAGAGAGGCTGATGACTGTGAGCGGCGCTGACCTCGAGCGGGATATACGGAGAATGGGGCGCGGGTGCAAGTAGCTGTGTTGGCGTTGCTTCGCCACGTCGCCTCGGAGCAGCTCGTTGCTTGCTATCGAGCACGGCGGCGGCAGGCATGAGTTGTCCGATCGTATATATGGCATTGAAGTTCAGATTAGACGGTGCAGCAAAGAGTGCAGGGAGTATCGAATGGTATAGCAGCGGGGATCAAGCGTCCGTGACGGCGACACGAGGCTCTGGCTGTGCACGTGGTCGAAATGCCTCATGATATGAAATTCAGTCGTCTTGTCGATATCTTCTTGTCGCAGCAATACCCCGGTCTGTCATTCACTTGTGTTAACAGGCGCCTTGTATACCAAAGGAAAGCAGGACGCACCATGCACTGACGGCCGCATAAGCCTGTCTAAAGCTGCTGCTCCCGAATGACGTGCACATGCTGCAACACAAGACGTGCCTAGTGGACCATTATGAGATACGAAAACGTCTGGCACGCGCGCCGCCCGAAGCATGCGCCAAGAGTGCGTTCCTAGCGTCGGTCTCCCGAGCTCGAGCGTGACCTTGGATTGAGGACGGTTGCTAGGAAGAACGCGTGGGGATTAATGCCATGAATTAAGGTCCTGTGCTATACGACTTGAGATATGTGTCGTCTATCCGTTAGCAGGACAGGAATGGCCACATCATGGACGGATACGTACCTTGAACGAGGGACCTGCTATGCGAGCACGGCGAGCGGCCAGCGATTAAAAAAATGGAAGGCGCGGGGACGATCTTGCGCTTGATGCTGCCTCGTACAAGGCGTTTTGCCTTCCACGGGGTAAGAGTACTCAGAAGTAAGACAGACGCAGATTCGCACGCACCAAGGCCTGCCGTACTCGTACCCGGTACTTCTCCTCTGCGCACCCGTACAACTCCTCTCTGGTTTACTTTCGGGACAACTCTCCTGCGCACGTGAATAGCACGTCGGGGTACGGCCCACCATTCGCCGCGGCAACCATGTCGAGGTACGCTTTCGTCTGCTTGGCGCGATCAAGTGCATACGGGTGCGTCCTGAAGGCCTGCTCGGGTAGCTGTCGCGTAGCTGAGTCGTAAGCTGCGATTTGACGTCCAAGAGCACACCCACGCACCCACGCGCCTCAACGCCCTCCAGCTTCAGTGCGTTGTCGCAAGAGTTTCAGTTCGGCGGCCCAGACACGGGAACTTATTAAGTTACACCGGACTAGCCACCCAGAAGCGCCCAAGAGCGGCTAAGACACGCTGAAGAATTTCCGAAAAGCCCAAAAAATGGCACAAGCGGGAATCGAACCCGCAGCCCGAAAGTAACCGCAGCGCACTATACCACTAAGGCATAAGACCTTGCAAATATAAGGTTGGAATTGCCCTATAGTACCACTTTTCTACCTCAAAGTCTTAGCTGTAATATTGTAGCCAATTATCAGGTATTAAAGCATTGGAATGTAATTGTACAAATGTATATCCTGATGGCGTGGCTAAGACATTGGAACATTAAATATTTGCTATTGATTCCACTTGAGTATAGTTCATCTGCTCCGGTGTTTTAGCCACACTGGTGTCTTAGCCACGTCAGTGTCTTAGCCACGCCATCAGGATATACATTTGTACAATAAGCAGAATCAATAGCAAATATTTAATGACTCAATGTCTTAGCCACACTGGTGTCTTAGCCACATCAATGTCTTAGCCATGCCATTAGAATATACCTTTGTACAATTACATTCCAATGCTTTAATACCTGATAATTGGCTACAATATTACAGCTAAGACTTTGAGGTAGAAAAGTGGTACTATAGGGCAATTCCAACCTGATATTTGCAAGGTCTTATGCCTTAGTGGTGTAGTGCGCTGCGGTTACTTTCGGGCTGCGGGTTCGATTCCCGCTTGTGCCATTTTTTGGGCTTTTCGGAAATTCTTCAGCGTGTCTTAGCCGCTCTTGGGCGCTTCTGGGTGGCTAGTCCGGTGTAACTTAATAAGTTCCCGTGTCTGGGCCGCCGAACTGAATCAGCTCGTTGTCGAGCCGATCTTCAAGTTGGTTGCGCAGTACGACGTTATTGGCGCGTGTCATCTATGAGAATGAACACGAACCAAAACTCAAGACCGTCAAAGCCGCGTATGCTAAGTGCAGTACAGCTGTCGGTGGTTCAGTCGTTTACTCGGCTATGGAAGGGCAAGGCGAGCACACCTGACGCTCGAGACCCGCAGTTCTTGCCGAAGAACGCATCTGCCGCAGTTATTATCGAGTTACCCAAGAGCACCTGAGAGAAAGTGCGACTAGAGTAGCCTAAAATACTAGGATATGGTGATGGCCGAAGTGAAAGAAGCTCCCGCCGGTGACAGCAGCGAGAGAAGTGAGAGGGCGGCGGGGTCGAAGGCGGCTTCTGGCGCTCTACCATTGATGCGCCGATCTAGACCGAGATCACCGATCCGTCTCCGGACGCTTCAAAGCGACGTCGTTGTGGCTCTGCGCCACAACCACGACCGTGGACAGCGGACACATTCCTCAAACCCTCTTTCTCAACACATAGCTTCGCGTTACCTGAAAGCTTCGACGCGGTGCTCGGCGATTTCAGGTGCGCTTCTCCCTCTACGACAGTGCGTACTAGAAGCGTCGTCGTCGCCAGGACTCTGCTCACGCATGCCCGTACGCTCGTCTCGCCACCGTTACTTGCCACTCGTACGTACATATGATGGTTACCCACTCTCTTCTGTCGTAGGCCGCTATTGAGCTAAGGCCTGCCTCCGCTCATTACATACTCACAGAATGCCCTTGCTCACCTACTAGTACTAAGGCTTCTACCACACAACAAGCTGGCACTCTGCGTGGCATTTGCCTGTGCCAATCGAAGCTTCACTTGCGCCACTCTCTATGGGGCTGTGAGCTACATCTTTCAAGTGCTGATTTTCCTCGCCGATCATAGCCGTGCCACCGCTCAGGAGCATGCCCTCGCCCTCGCCCAGTGAGCATCTTATTGGGCATGTTCTCGTGCACGGATAGATACTCAGACTTCAGGGCCCAGCTGCCATATGCGCATGAGGACCCCGCAGCACCAGAAGGGCCAGTACCGCACACAAGCATGGGCATGGGACTAGGTCAAGCATTGCGATTAGCAGCGCAGCGAACACGAATATCACCAACCCAACGGCGTAGACGAGAACGGCATCCGGCAGGTTATCGAACGCACCCCCCATTTGTCGATTGCCGCAGCTTATCGAGTCCCGTCATTGTCTGGAAGCATACGACCAGTGCACTGCTAATTGTGACGTTACTACAACGCTAGGATGTGAGAATTTCCGCATTCCTTCACCTGTTGCTTGCACAGCCTTTACGACCACCCCGCTTTGCTTTTAACACTATCTTCTCTCTCTGTGGCAGCAATAACACCCACAGCCACGCAGACGCTGGTACCAGTGCTACGTTCGCGCCTAATCCAATTACGCTGATCTTACCATAGCATGTGCGGAGATTGATGTGTCCTATTGTTCCGCTCTTGCCCAGGTCGCTGAGCTTTGAAATCCGTCGCAGACAGCGACGGCTATGCATTGGTCGCATCCGACATACTGGCACCCGTGAGAAGCTGGCGGCGGCTCGATCGAGTGCGCAACGGCGCTTTGGAAGCAACCAGCGGTAACTATTGATAGGGGAGTGCACAGCTTATTCATTGGCTCATTCATCTCCGGATTCTGGTCTTGCATACGATATTGTACACGTTGCGCCTACGTGTAGTGGTACTCGCACTGCCGGGAATAATGCAGTACGTCGAAAGGCTGTGCACCTTCATAGAGCATTGCGGTGCATTCACGACAGCTTCTTCAAACCTGCGTACAAGCTGTGCATGCATCCTATAAGATATACCATGCTTGAGTGTTGTGGTAAAGCTTTCCTCGCCTTCTTCTGATCATGGGTCTCTTTGATCCTCGACCACTCATTGTCGTGCCGACGCTCGACAATCTTCCTCATGCGCGTAGCTATCTGGAAGGCATAGTACTGGATAAGAGCCTTCCCGACCCTTTTTCTAACTATGGAGTATTGCCAGAGAAGTGGGACACAGTTAGGTACTTCGATGCAGATCCAGACTCGGACCTTAGCCAGGATAAACGCACGGTTTACACGACGTTCAATGATCACCTTGGCATGGCGTCATCGAGAGCATATGTCGCAGAATACAGTGTTCACTCAGATCATCTGTTTTACTACTATGAAGTGTCCATCAATACACTCTTCTGCGATGGTGGTTCAAGGTGAGCTGACAACTTGACAGGTCCTAGCTATAACTTCATGCACTGACAGTGTTCACTTGCTTATTCAGCATGTATATAATGATGGCGTCTGTATCCAATTTATTTTCATTGTAGTGGTCTTTGATGACGAGCTTTAGAATACAGCTTGGTCGCTGAGAACCAGAATAACGACTGGTTATTGAAAGCTGCTGGCATACAAGACCTGCTACTGGCGCCACCACCTGCAGCTCAGGTTCAGGATGATGGTCTACCATACCTGGGATACTATAAGGAATTTGTAGCAGGCGCATCCTCCCCTCCCGGGGAAAGTACCATTGCAGGTGAGCTCATGGAAGCAGAGATATGGCTCGTCTAGTTGTAAGCCAACCGTACATCCTTGCAGCAGGAGATATATTAGGCTGTGGATTCTCGCGCCCTGAGGGTCGCATATTCTTCACTAAAAATGGTACACTTATTGGTAAGGCATCATTGTGAATAGTGCGCAGGGCTCAGGTTAACAGTATTCGACGGCATACCACAGGTGTTTCACAGGACGCCAGTAAATTCTTGAGCTCAACGATGGCACGGCTACGCCCAGTCGTCTATGTGGCCCTTAAGAAACATCGCAACATACCGATTTCACCGGAGCTTTACTTGCGCACTACTGTCAACTTTGGGCAAGATATTTTCGCCTTTGACATAGCACACTTTGCAGAAGGCTACTTCAAGCAGCGGAGACAGCGATTTGAGTGTAGTGCTGGGTCATTGCCCAACGAGATCATTGCGATGATCGCTATATTTGCTATAGAAATCATTGTAGCCAAAGAGGACGTGTAAGCCGTTTCTTGTCCACTAGTGTACTATTGGATTCAGCTCAAATTTTCCGTCGTAACCAGCATTAGCCGCATCTCACTTCTGAACTCGCTTGCCATGGTCAACCACACCTGGCAGACAATCTGTCGTCCTATGATGTTCAGTGAGCTTCGCATTCGATCTCTGGCCGAACTGTACCGCTTGTGCATCATCTTCAAGACCGCAAAGATTTCGACTCCTCCACACAAGGTACAAATAGGTGCCGATAGATATAGAGACCCTAATGACGACGAACTCCCCGTTCCGAGCCTGGCATTAACCCTTTCGTCTGTGGGTGGTCATCTTCAACAAACCAACAATATCTGGTACACGAGCTGTGGCACGCGGTTCCCTCCTGTGATACAAGAAGCTCCACCGCGGATTGAAGCTGCGATCCCTGCCCTTCTTCGTCCATTACAGCACCTCACCCACCTACGATTGTTCGGCATGAAGCTCAGATCTCTAGCTCAACTCCTTGGTATCATCCGCGCCCAGCCCCACATCCAACACATTCACCTTGACCAGATAGGGATCTTGCAGGCCACCGAACGGTTCTTCTGGCCACCGAGACTTGTTCTGACAGACCTGCAGTATTTTGAACTGGAACTCTGCAGAGTACCCGCGAGTTCAATTCCGATATTTGTCTCACTTCGGCTCGGAGGCAAACCAAACTTCTCTCCTTTGCCAACTGGTGTCTCGCAACATTACCCACTACAGCCTGGCACCTCTCATCATTCACGGCAGATTCATCTTGACGACGAGAAGGCTCTTGTACAGATTGCCCAGGCTCTAGGGCGACATTTATGTACTCGGCACAGTCACCCTGATGGTGCAGGGATATGCAAGTTCGGAGTATGGGTTTCTCCCACATTGACGTCGGGTAGACCGTTCCTGACCCTGTCTAGTGAGATTTATTGGCTACCTGCACGAATTTCTGTGACTCACACCTGTTTCTGGTATTGCCACTCATGCAGGCTATTATTTCAACACCTGTGTCATTGGAACATGGACGGAGAACACACTAGGGTCGGAGGGTACTCTTTGGCGTATCAAGGAAGTCAGCCTCGATCTTGGCATGCTATGCGGCATGGTCGAAGGCACCGCACATGCGCTGGCATCTCTCGATCGCTCATTTGCCGCAATATTCACTGGCGACAATCCTTCGCTCACATTTTCCTTCCGGATCAGGATTGGTCCGATATTATTCAAAAGAATCACGAAGGTCGTCCCTAATCCCCTGCGATTGCTTGAAGAGAAGGGAAGGCTAATTCTGGAGTTTGATGAGCTCGAGGACTTGAGGTGCCTGGAGCTACTGGAGGATAGCGAAAAATCGGATGTCACTGGAGACACGCCGGACTCTGAACACCAGCCAGAGAACGATGAAGAGCCGGATACCACTCCACAGTAGCGTTGTGGACCTTCCCTGCGCGTCTTGACCACGTCACCATCTATTATCTGCTTCGCACATTGCAATCCCCGCCCAAAATTCTCTCACCGACATGCATGTCCTGTCCCTCGCATCGATCTCTGTTCCCTCTCCCCGGTAACATTCCAACAGTACCTCCGAGACAGCCGCGTACGGCATTAATCGGCGAACGCGACGTCTCCACTTCGTCCTCGCAGTCGCCTCCAGTTTCCGTGTCCACCTCATTGTGTCCGCGCGGTCGCAGTCGGCGCACGGCGACATGCACCACGACATCTACCGCCGCCGGGTCGCCCGCATTCCTCACGCTCGCGACGTCCCGAGCTGTTGATCCCTCCTCTGTCTGCGTATGGCGCGCCAGAGCTCCCGATTTCGCGTCGCCCCGCAGAAGCGCACAACGCACACGGCGCGCCCCTCGCGCCGCCGAAGTCGGCTGCTTCGAACATTGGCCTTGCGTCGGCGCATGCGCGAGGCGCCCTGGAGGAACCTAATCGAGCTGACCGCGCGGAAGGAATCTAGAGATGGAGAGGGACGGGTGGCGGCGGTGGCGCGAGGGTCGGCACGAGGGTCTGCAGGAGCGTCGAGGTGAGGGCGAGAGTCGGTACAAGGGCGGATGCGGCGCTGGATGGCTGTAGACGGAAGGGACGAGCTGGACTACAAGGGACGCACCTATGTTTTTCTTATTTAATCCCCATTATGTTCGCGGCAAAGGATAATATCCTCAGGTTTACTTGCTTTGTTTTCGTATTTGATTGATGTGCTTGGCTGCCAGACGAATATCACAAACATGCGCAATTCTTTACCGTAACCAACGGTATGTATCTCATTTCTCGTCTACTAGTACTGGATAGGGACGCGCATCAGCAACATGAGAATGTAGTCAAGCATTTGAGCGCACCATTATATATCCACTAAATTTGCCTTTGTACGATCCTGCGTCAACGACATGGCAGGACCCGGCGAGCACCCGGGCGGCACTACCATATACTCACGGCGTAGGGCGAGTATATAATCCAACGAGCCGCAAGTACGACGCCTGAGTGGTTGGACCTTCCGTGCCACGGATGTCGGCCTTTGCAGCGCTAGAAAATCGAGGATATATAGCGCGAGATTCTGCGAACGTCCGCAGACGCCAAACGAGTGACAGCTGAATTCGCGACCACCTGTGCGACGCCCAAAGGGCTACAATGCGTTCGTGCATATTATGAGTGATAGAAAGGACTTGCCGGCGTGGATGGACAAAGAGGCCAACGTCTTCGACAGGGCGGCAACCTACGTACGTGTTGTCAAGCGGCAGGATTACCAGGTTCCGTGATTGAATTCTGCGCCACGGCCAGACGAGAGGCGAAGAGTGCGAAGAGGCCGAGACGAACGGCGTTCTTCTGCGGTGGCTCCGCAGGGCACGCTTGATCGTACCACCGACATATGAGGCGCAACAGCCTAGTCTTGTCGTCTTGTCAGCAACGCATTCGGCGCACTGTGAGTTCGGGACACACCTGCGTCTGAGGCCCTCGGATCGACACGATACACAGCCGTGCGCGGGTTCTCGGAGCGATGCATAACTGGGTCCTCGCTTCCCCGAGGCCCTGAGAGGCACCGTTCTCCGCTCTGGCCGGCGATCCGAGGCCGCTGCGTCCATTGCTGCACCACTAAAGGATTTGCGCCGAGTATCGTACAAGACGGGACAAAGCATGTCGGATGGACTGTCGTGCTTGCCGCTCGCTGGTCTCGGCATCGTACACATCTCGTAGGCAGAGCGCTTGGGCTGAAGGAACGAGTAGTGAACTACGGCCGGTCGCAGAACAATGGCGAGGGTCGGGCGCAGCAATCCTGGCGAGATATCTTGTCAGAAATGGTAAGAAACTACGAGTGCGTGCTTTGGATAGCATACCTATGGATAAATATGAGCTTGACTCATGTACTCGACCTCAAATTCGCCTCCGCGACGGGCCGGCGCAGTGCATCATTGAAGCAGTATCAGGCACACAAGGTAGGTTAATCGCCACCAGGGAGGAGACAGGCGACGATGGGTGGAGTCCGCCAGAGTTGTGGCGGTAGACAGTAAGTTGGCCGTTGGAAAAGCACAGCTCCCCAAGCCGGCTGTAAAAGAGTTCTCCTCGTTGCACGACTGGATGCCCAGAGGTCGTGCTCAAGAGCAGTGGCAGGCGCTTGATTGAGGAACGTAGTACCTTGAGGGTCAGGCTACCGTCTGCAGCTTGCTGCTCGTACGGTGCAGGAACAAGGGCGCGACGATAGTCTTGAGCTGGAGGGCTGTGGCAGCGAAGATGATATTCGTCGGTATGACGATAAGGGAGCCGAACTGGATATATGCGGTTGCTTCAGCATATCTGGCCATGGAGCGACAGTGTTAGTTGTCATGGCAATGCGAGCAGTGTGCAACATACCCGATGGATGTGCATACCACTAGCCTGTTAGGTGTAGTATGTCCCACCAGCATCACTACAGAGCCGGCCTGTGCATGAGGCCGGTGTTCGACGCAAAAGAAACAGTGTGTCACGTACCAGCTGGACGCGCAGGCCCCCAGCCTGCCAGGCGTGCGTCCTACAAGACCAGCTGCAGGGCCGGCGTGCGCACGAAGTCGGCATGTGGGACAGCGAGCGACAAAGGAGTTGGGAGGACATTGGCACGTAAAAGGTGCTATAGTATCGCGTAAGCTGCGGCTGGGGCTTGCAAGGATGACAGGGCCCGTGGAACGTGGAAGGTCGACATCACCGTCGGCGAGCTCATTTGCAGGTCTCGTGGCGCCGTGTCGTGCCGGCTGTTGCAGTAAGGCCGGTTGACTGTCAAGCTCGTGTCGGCTCGGGTCGCGTCGGGGAAGCAGTGAGATGTAGTCCGAGATAGCTGCGGAAGACGCGTCGTTCGTGCTCCATAAGAGGGCAAACGCCGGCGGCACAGCGGTCCATATTCGGAAGGGACTGTCGTTCGTCGTTCAATACGCCTCGACGCTCCCCGTTTCAGTGCTTGTCCGTGGGGACAGCAAGCAGCAAACGACACAGACGGTGAAGCACATGAGGCTAGCCATCCTATGCAAACGCAGCTGCAACCATATGGGCGCGAGATACTTGAAACGAACGGCTAGCCCTAGTGATCTGAGCCACCGATATCCAGATCTTCAAGTCCACAACCATGAGCTCCAACTCTTTCCCGGCTGCACGCTGATCTAATATGTTTATGATGCCCCCAAAAGCGTCATCGTAGCCATGACAAACCGAGTCAGCAGCTTGTCGCGAGACGTATAAACCGCACATGTGGCAGCGTAGAGGAAACGAGTGCTAGATTATCGGGCGTACGTACTTAAACGAGACGACATTCTGGACAACAGTCGTGACCGACTTGACGTTTGTGCGCGTCGTCAGAGGGAAATGTTCGAGGGTTGAACCAAACAAGCCCTCGTCGCTGGTACTGCATGGAAACCTGAATCAGCGACGGGGGACCGCAGGCCAGCACTTCGACGTACCATCAGATGTTCACCGTGATTGCCTTCGCGCGGCTTCGTAGCAGTAACAGCATAGAAGCCGAGGAGCATCTAAGTAGACAGTACTTCGATGTGCTCGCAGCGTGGGGCGGGCACGTAATCCGGCGGGCCTTGGGGGTAAGAGCGCCCAGAGGGTCGGCGACAACTATTCAAAGTCTCCATGCAAGGGATGTCGCTCTTTGCGGCGACAAAAGATCGAGGGCAGCGCGGGAATCAGTGAAGGCCCGTAGATGCTGGGCGGGCGACAGCCGAAATCGCCCGCGCGGTACTCGGAGGGCTCCGATGCGTTCGCGTTTAGTATCGATGGTGGAAAATTTATCGACAAGAATGGATAGCGACGCAAATGTCTTCGACAAAGCAGCAACTTGCGCGCGTACCGTCGAGCGGTCGGATTGCCAGGCCCCATAATCGTGTTTCGCGTTGCGGCCAGACCAAAGGCGGAGAGAGCGGGCGCGATGAGGCCAAGAGGCACGGTATTATTCCGGGGCGGCTTTGCAGAGCACGCATGGCTATACTATTGAAGTACAAGGTAACGCAGCCCAGTAACATCGTCTTGTCAGCAATGCATTCGACACGTTGTAGATTCGAGACATACGCACACCTGAGACTGTTGGATCAACATGGTCCAAGGCCACACACAAGTATTCAAAGCAATACGCTCTCGGAGCTATGTTCTCTGGGACCCCGGGAGTTGTCGTTTGCTCCCAGTCGATGAACCGAAACAACCACGTCCCGGCGGTATCCGCTGCTGCACAACCTGAGGACCTGCGATGTGCATCGTATACGAGAGAACGACACGCGCAGGTCGAATTTTCACGCTTGCTGCCCGGCGATCTCTGTGCTAGACATTCGCAGATGGAGAGCCTAGGCCGAAGGAGGGTTGTAGAACCTTGGCGAAGCCCGGACATAACGGTTCTGGTAAGATCTGTGGTTAAAAATCGTGCAAAACCACAGATGCATGCGTGGAACAACGCACCTAATGGGCAGGGCCATCTTTGATTCGTTCGTATACTCCCCCTCAAATTCGCTTCGGCACCGAGATGGCGCTGCGCATCATCGAAGTGGCTCTCGGTCCATAAGGCAGGACAGAAGCCACGAGTAGATGGACAACCAACGTCGAGTTCGCCAGAGGTGCCGCGATGAACAGCGTAGGCCGCTAGGAAAGCGCACTTAGCCGCGCCGACCGCAAAAGCACCTTCCTTGCGCCCGGAGGCAGCGCCTTCCGCGTAATCGAGAAACGTCTTCGATAGGCGGCAGAATCGACAGCCTGTTGCCTGTGCGGGCCAGAAACGAGGGCGTGCTGATAGTCTTCTGCTGGAGGGCTACGGCGAGGAGGGCGGTCTTCGACGGCATGGCAGCAAGGGAGTCGAACCGAAGGCACGTATCTGCTTCTAATCATGGGGCGACGGCCTTAGTTGTAGGCTGGCAATGCGAGGAATGCGCCACGTACCAGATGGGCACGCAGGTCCTTTAGGTTGTCCCGCTAGACCAGTGTGCGGTGACGAGTGACGAGAAGTCGATGGCCCAGCGGCACGAGGTAGGTGTCGCGTCGTGCAAGGATAACAGGGTTGGGGAACGTGGACGGTTGAAGTCGCGGTCGGCGTCGCAGGCGTGCGTTCAGGTCGCGTTAAGAAGGCGGCCCGCCCTAGATCACGTGGTTGCCCTGCGTGCCATATTTGGAAGGTATAGTCGCAACTGTCCGGGGACCACGGCAGCCCCCAGACCGAATCTATCTGTCTACTACTGTGTTGGTTCTCGTGCAAGAGTATCTGTACAGCGAAAATATGCGAGGACGAGGGGAGCTCTCAGATAAAGACGACAACAGCTCCCAGCCGTGCGGGGAGCCTTTCGAGCACAGCAGCTTGTGCAGAGAGATCGTCCGCAAAGGACTCGTGATTTGGCATATGATAAGTGCGTTTAACCCCAATCTCCAGAGACGCAAGGTTCGCATACGCCCCGAGTGCTCGGCCAATCGCAGCCCAGTCAACCTCCTGTATCTTCTGGACCAGCGTTGCGCCACGAATCCAAGGCTCGTAGTACTTGAGCTCGAGCCTGACGTGGCAGACGGCTGCCGGGAGCGACGTCAAGAAGGCGAGGGCCCGGCTCGGCCGAATGGGATGGGAGTGATGGGTGAATGCGTCCGTTGTGAGCGTTACGGATGTCATGTGTGCGCATGAGGACAATATGGGCAGACGAGCTGGATATCGCTGTCAGAAAGAGAACTGTAGAGGTCACGCACCACTTACCTGGGCCGAAATCTGCGCACATGGCGCTGTAATACATGAGATGGAATGCCCGGAGATTCCGGCCAACCGCTTGCGTGAAGTCGTTTAAGACGGGCTGGAGACCATCCTCATAAGGGCTTAGAGGCTGTGTGGTAAGACCCTCGAGTGCTGAATGGTCTAGTACCATGGAGACGTGTCGTAGGAGCCTCGGGTGAATATATCTCATGTCAAGGTTCTTGACGACGTGTTGTGCGGGGCACGGCGGCACGGCGCCGAAGTGATAGAGGTCCCGAAGACGGAGCGTGCCCACAGATTCGAACAGCCACAGGAGCGAGTCCACTAGGAATATCGAAATGCGGTGTACTTCGAGGATTACAATGGTCCGTCCTGCGGCCTTCAGTCGCGGCATCGAGAGAGACTCCTCCTCGGCAGGGTCGTCGATTTCCCAAATAGTGAGTTCGCGCAGTAATGGCAGGTTCTCAATCAGTTTCAAGTAGTCGAAGGACGGAATAAACAGCGTGAGATCAACAATGTTCGACAGGATGCGCTGCGTCGATTGGGTGCGCTGCGCTGACTGCAACACGGGCGCAATATCGTTCACCCCTGCGAGTGTAAAGGATGCGAAGAGGTGCCTCGAGCTCCGCGACAGCCAGCGTCGGGATGTCAGCGAGCAGCTCCTCAAAGCTCGCCTGTCGGTGCTGAGCTCATCAATTATCTTGTCCACTAGTTCCTGTGGGAGTCGCTCAACAAGTGCAGGAACCACCGTGCCGCCGACGTGCTGATCACGCCTGGCCATGGGTCGTCCGAATGCTGCGGTGCAGTTCAGTGGGCTATTACATCGGCAGGAAGGATACATAGCCACTTACAAGGGTCATGGCGCATTTCCATAGATTGAGATAGGCAGCAGGGTCGCGGCCAACAACCACGACGAGAAACGCCCCTGAGAACGTCGCGTCGATCACGTGCCTGCACCGCATGCCGAGTTTAGAAGGTGTGATCGCTCTGTTTGACTGTTGACAAGCCATGGTGCCGCAACGATAAAGCGATGCGACGCGCGTCGATTGTATCAGATGGTGGGCTTCAAGGTGTATTTCTACATATTGGACAATTTTTGATCAGAGGAAGGAAAAGGCGGTGAGGATTAGTAGACGGCCAGCAGTGCTCGGGGTCGTAGTTCTCAGGGGCCACAGACCCCAACCACCAGCTTCCTCGTCACCACTGGAACACGACTGCAGTCCTGGGGCGTGAAAATGTCTCCGATATGGGCATATCTCCCGCAGGCTGCTCGACGCCGCCGACCTGTATCAGGCGAGCCTCGTCTGCCACGCATGGATGCCCTACGCATCCGAACGCCTTCTGCGGCGAGTCGTCGTGAACCACACAACCCAATACGAATCACTCGCCTCACCTTACACGTATAACCCGACGTGGCACGATTATACAGTCTTCCGCGATCTCGTCGCACACTCAGAACGCCTCCGTCGCCACGTCCGCGAGCTCCGCGTCAAGGCTTCGTGGAAGGGCTCGCTCAGTGCGGTGCTCTGCATGTGCCGCGATCTGCCACGGCCCGAAGTGATACACCTAGAGGGGACCTTGCCCTCTGTGCCCATCGAGGAGCGTACTGCATTTGGTGGGACGCTCAAGCTGTCTGCATCACATATCGATCCGTTGCTAGACATCCTTCTGGTGTTCACTAGCATTCGTCATCTGCATGTACTAATCGGACACCCGGAGCTCTACGGGCCCAGACAATGTAGTTTCCAAAAACCAGCGGTCTGGCAGCCGCATATATGGTGTAGAAGAGGTGACACTCCGAGAGGTCAATAGCGCCACCCTGGCGGTCTTGCAAGTCCTCATCGGGCCCACGACGCTGCAGAAAGTCACGCTGCTCGGAGAGAAAAGTTGGTACTGGCCGAGCGACAGCTTCTTTGCGTCATTTAGTGTCTTTCTGGAAACAATCTGCCAAGGAATTACACATCTGTCCTTGAACACTGGATACCTCGGACGCGGTAAGCTCGTACTTGTCAGTCTGATATTCTATACCAACAAGCTCTATCATAGATGGGAGCGCTCTCACTGCGCTGCGCTCGCTTGCCCGCCTCGAGATTCTCGAGTTGAATATCTCGCGAAATCTTATCCTCTCTGCGTCAGTACAGTTTGACAAAGCACTCGCGCATGCACCCGAGACACTGAGCCACCTGCGTCTGAACCTTTCACCCATGGCATTCGAAGTTCTCTTTCGGCCTTCTCCACGCAACATCGAATACGTCTCGCAACTGATGGACACGCTGCGAACCGTGCGGTTCACGCTTCTCGTGTACTCATTCCAGAGCTATAGCGAGGTGGGCCGCGGCGTCTGGCGAAGGTGGCTGGAGCGAGTACTCCCCGCTCACTTACAGGATTCCTATACACTGACCGTAGATCGAGACACCTAAAACATCGGCTGAATGTACGTAAGTTTCGTAGCGAAGCGTACGCCATAATGGGCAAGCCAAGTACTAAATTGGGATATATAAGAAAAATTACAACATATGTTGTCAAGGAAGACGGTCATGACGAGCCCGCGGAGTTGCTCTCAGCTAAATGCAGCGACGGGTCTTATGTTAGTACACAGCAGCGAACAACTTGAAGGTGTTCATCGGAGCCCATCACAACCACCCCAGACGAACCATCTCGCAACATGTCTCATCTTCGCCCTGCATATCATGAGTAGTATTGGCATGAGCAGTTTATCGTCGCCAGCCTCTGGAATTCAAGCGACAGAGCATCCGCGAGCCACGAGGTTGCTGTGATCTGCTGTGATGCGCTCCGAGGTATTCGGGGGCATGTAATGAAATAATGACAATTATGTGGGACCCCGAAACACGAACCCCCGCACTCAGAGCCGTCCATCGATCATCTCCGCGAACGCACTGAACACTGCTGAATCGGCTTGGACAAGACCGCCTGGTGGGTGTTGTAATGCGGCAATCATTATGTACAGACATTTACTATCATGGTAAATCAGATTCTATGGAGTATGGCGTCAGGCACTTTGCCCCAGGAGCTCGCAGACCACATCATCGACTTACTGTCTGCTATTCCGACTCCTACGTCCGATCGCAATGACCTTGTGAACTGTACACTTGTTAGCAAAGCTTGGCTTCCTCGCACCTCCCGCCGTCTTTTGAAGCACATCGAAGTGCTCGCCCTCAAATTCCCCGCTTTCCTCCGCTTCGCGCAGTCCTCAGAACGATTCCGAGCGTACACCGAAGAACTGGTTGTGCTTGGGACCACAGATATGTCTCCGCACTGGACCATCATGTTATCGGCGTTGCCCCAACTCTGCTCACTCGAGCTGTGGAGTAATCTCCTTCCCGGGAACAAATTCAAGCCCTTACCCGACTCTGCACTTGCCCGTCACCATCATCTCGCCAAGCTGAAGATACACTGCGCGGAATTGGACGCTGTGCCTATTCTACTTCTACCCTTTGATCGCGTCGACACCCTAGAACTGCGCTCGCTCATACATTATGCAGACGATCCATCAGATTGGCACTCCACAACCGGCGGAGCTGCCCAAGTTCCCAACGCTATACCTCTTAAAGTAGGGCGTCTTATATTGGAAAATTGCTGTAAGCACAATGCCCTCAGTCTGTTGCGGACCATCCTTCGCCCGACCGCGGTCTTCGCGAACGGCTTCGATCGTGAGGAGGCCGCCAGTCTCAGCGCCTTTCTCCAACATGCTGGGCAAGACGTCGAGCACATCAACCTTCTCCCCACCCAGGACGACGACGCCTCTGGCGGCGATGCACGTAACTGGAGTAAGTGGTCTCAATTTTGTTAGGGGTGTTCTGTTGAAACCTTCACCTCGCAGATAGCCGAGGCTTGGTTGACCTGGCGGTCCTGGCAGTCTGTCCAAAGTTGACATCCATCACGCTTGACCTAGTCGATGTCTTCGTGCGTCGTTTCCCCCTTTTCCTGTTCCATAACATTACTAACTTTGTCTCTGTCGCAGTGGGCCCAGGATCTTTGCCGGGAAGTCTTACGTCACATGCCCAAGGGCATATCACGCCTGCGCATCATCCTCACTGACGACCGGTGGGAAGATATACTCGGCCTCATTGCTACTCACCTGAGGCTGAGCCAGGACAAATACTCCGAGCTCAACAGTCTCGAGCTCCGTGGCGTCTGCGAGGAGGCGGAGTCGGAAGAGGAGGTTCAGGCGCTGCTTCTCGAGATGCGGGAGGAGGTCGAAACCAGTCTACCGCCGCGGTATAGCGCCATCACGAAGGTGCTGCCGTAGATACGAGTTTCTGATGAGTATTCCAACTTCTGTAGAACGATTTTCAAGCTCCAGCCCTGGGTCGCTCCTCTTGTGGTCGCTTGCTTGCGATCTTTGCTGTCCGACTGAATTGTCACCTGCTAGCGCCTGAATGCTGGGAGATAGGTCGTGTAACGTACAGGTGGTCCGGTGGTACGACCGCAAATTACGAGCGCGATTGCACATCTGTCATACGGGATTGCGTTCAGCAACTTCGCCAATGCACCATGCTACCAGTCACAGGAACTGTGTCCCCCTCGAACTGAATACCTGCGAACCCGGCAGTCTATCGGAACATTGAACTTTGCAAATGATAGATATTGCTCGATGTTCAATTACCAATAAGTCGTCGTGGATGTGAGTTCCATGTCTACGGATGCTAAGGGCGGTCGATTCACCCTATCACTTTGAATTATAGAATATATTGTGGCATATCCTTACAAGGACCTCCGGCCGGCTGTCACCTCTCACAGGTCGCATTTTGCGACAGCCCGTGCACACAAGTTACGTGGCGAATCATGCTTGCCTTGGAGCGCGCCGTGTACCATGCCTTGTAACTCGCGCGCCGCCCACCCAAGCGGGCTGCACGTACTTACATATACAGCTCAGAGTTGACGGACGTACGTTCATCGCTGCCAGAACCATCGTTCAAGGTCCGAGGGACAATCACATGGTGATTATGCGTCCTGTCTAGAGAAACGGCGTATTATCTCTTCCTGACGCGGCTGCGCAATGGATGCCGTTATCTCAGACAGCGCCTACCAGCTGGTAGGACATTTATCGAAATGCGGTGCGTGCCTTGATCTCCTCCCCTTCCTCCTGAAGTGGCCAAAATTGATCGTGAAAATAATTGAGACTGCTCATTTACGACGTTAGCTTGAACCGAGCGATCTTGAGATGGGTCAAACACCTTGTCTTGTCGATCGAGAGGCCGGCTCTGGTATAGATGCCCACGTAGGTCTTAGGGCCTGACGACCTGTCCCCGCTTTAGACAGGCGTTCCGCACACGTTATCGAGCTATTGACGGTGAGTGCACACGAGCGAACGATCGTCGTCGCTTACAAACTGGTCATTCGCACCAAAACATTAGATAGGCGCAGCAGAAGCGAGATAAAGGCTCTTCCAGACGTGCCTCGCCTTGGCCTCCCGTGCCTGTCTTTCCCGGGCTTGCCGGCCTGTTGTCTGTTCGTGACATATCTGACAGCTTCGGTCCGCCACCAGGTACCGCGATTTCATTCTGGAAGGACACGCCGAGCGTTCCGTCGCATCTTATTTCACTTCGGAAAGTCGAGACCAGAATATGCTTGGCCGCCGGCTTGTGAATCCCTGCATCCGCATTGCGTCCGCGTCTCATGGGCAGAGGGCGAACATATTGGCAGATTATTTGAAAGGTAACAAAAGACGGTCGTGGAGTATAAAGGGGAAGGGAGATGCACGTACATTTTCGCTAGTCTTTCACTACTCACTTGATCATCTCCAGCTCTATTCTGTCTTGTTCTATGCACAACGAATGCCCTGCTTGTGCCGCCGGACTCTGGTAGCTGCGCTCCACAACGTCCCAGCACCTCACTTTCGTTCGGGGCTATCTACGACCTCGAGACCTTCGGGTCACAGTCCCGCGCATGCTACGTGGCCCAGCGCATTCGCGCTCGGGCGCAGCTGCCGAGATGTGGCGGCCGCAAGGATTGAGGTCGATGATGCTGCTCTGTGAAGTGACGGTCGGGATTGCCCGGTTCCGCCGTGACCTGCAACACCTTCACAAATCCACCTCAAGCTAGAGGCATAGCGGTAGAAAACTCAGTTCACCAGAGTAGCCATGCCGTCTCATGTCCATCCTTCCGAGATATGGCGTGCCCAAGTCCCAGAAGTTCGCTGTCGTACTTGGTAGCTGCGTTTCACCCCGACAGATGTATCGTATGCATACCCCGAAGCGCGAGGAAAGCATGCCATAGACATTAAATAGTTCGCTAGTGGGTACAAGACTAAATATACCTTATGGTAATACAGGCCCCCTGACATACAGTACACCGACGCTGCCCGACACGCCCCGTACCCTAACGAGTAAGGAGAAGAAACAAACAGCATCACCCACGAAACAAATATTGCGAAGGATCAAAGCGCATCAATTGAACCGCAGCAATTTTCCGGAGCCGCTCGTCATCCGCGCATGTACCGCCTTCTGCACGTCTGCGCATTTCTCCTCGCCTACAGGCACGGTCAGGCGGTCCTGCTCCGTTAATAACGTGATGTCCACCGCCTGCAGGCTCGTGCAGCCAGTGAGATTGTCCTGCAGTGAGGAGTAGTCCCAACCGGCGAGCATGGCGGGATGTACGTGGTAGAGGTTGGCGTATAGCCGAACATGGCGGACGGTGGGTGGGATGTAGCGAAGAGCGGGCAACATATTGAGCCACAATGTTTTGGATATTGTCGTGCCCCTACGACGGATGGCGCGTCGAGGTGAAACGAGCTCGACCGAACGCAGACGTAGCAGCTGCTTTAGCGCCTCCAGGTCATTTTGTTCTATGTTTAATGGTTAGTTTGGACAGGACGCGCCGATGAGTCAGAACGTACCCGGGCCAGCAACCACCCAACCATCCAAAGGCAGCTCAAACCTGAACTGCTCCAGGTTTCGACCCACCGTCAGCAAGAAGAGGTTGATAGGAGCCGTATCCACACGGAAGTGGCCGTCCAACTTGAGACGCAGACTCCTCAGCGACGACTTGTCAAGAGAAAGCCGGAGAGCCTCAAATTCTGACACGCCTCCATCGAAGCGCAAGGTGTCCACGGCCAGGTGCCCGCTGCCCACAGGCGGGCACTGCGATTCCTGCACGTATGCTTGGTCGAGCTCTAGCGTGCCGACGCGACCGAAGAGCCGCAGAAGCTCCGGCAGCGCCTCGATGTGAATGCGCGAAAGCCGGAGGAGCGCAAGGTCACGCCCGTGCGAGTCCGGGGTCGGCGTCAGCCCAGCGCGGACACTGATTCTATCTCCGAAGATCGACAGCTTCCGAAGGTTGGGAAGCGTCTGGAGAATGTCGTGCACAAAGGGCGTCAGGTCGAAGCCGTCGTGACCGTGCAGCGGCTGGGACACCGAGAACTCGAAGACGTGCGCCGCGAGCCTGTGCGAGCTCGACGCATGCGCCAGGAACTCATGCAGCTGCGTCGTGAAGATGCTGACGGAGTTGAAGAGGTGTTTGGAGCTCCGGTGTGTCCACGAATTGCACGTGAGAGCCAAACTCCCTGCCGAGCGCTTGTTCTCTGCCCCGATGTCGATGATGTGGTCGACGAGCTCTTGGGGCAGTGAGGAAATATGGCACGTCATGGTGGGCGAAGTTGTCTGTGCAAAGTCGTGGGCAACAGGAGTATTGAGAAGGAGGACGACAGCGTGTTTTATAGGTTAAGGTGCGGGAGAACGATCAGCTGCCGCCTAGCAAGACGCCGCGGGGGCTAAGCCGAATCGGAAATCTGAATCGAGGGAGGCTTGATTGGAAGTCTACCTGCTCCCAGGGACGCAATCTCTAGGTTTTAAGCTGCCGTGCGATGTGGCGCTATGCAATGCGGTGCGGTACCTAGCGTGGATGAATCGGAGATCGAGGGACCCGGGTGGAAAGCAGATGAAATATCTGCATTGCAGTAAACAGAGCGATGGGTGTTCTAGGGAGCCAGATGTTCCGAGATACTTAGTAACGAACTGTCAAGAATGAGGTGAGTAGAGATGTATACCAGACAGACCACTCAGTGACGAAACTGAAACACCACAGCTCGAAGAAGCTGTCGTCGGAAAGGCCAGCGGGCACCCCTAGAATGGACAGCCATTGCGAAACGTAGCCAGGATCTTGTCAGAGCAATTAGCAGCGTGGAGTAGTCGCAATTGTCACTCGTGAGCCGCACTACGATTGCACCCCGCCCGGCCGGGGCTTCTTTGAAGTTCGAGGGAAACCTACGGAGGTTTAGACTGCGATACACCGATTAGAGTGGCCCAGCTGACCCGTTCAAGTGCACAGAGATGCTGCCTCGTCGAGACTTCGTTGGTCCTAAACGATGCGGCATCCTCAGAAGTCTGAAAAAGAGTGTCATGTGCGTGCAGTGCATTGAAGTCATCATCAGACTACGGCAGAACGTCATGGAAGAAGGCATACCATTCCAAATGGAAGACATGCGCCTTCGCGGGTTCAAGATCTTGAATCGCAAGTTGAGCTGTCAGGGACACGAAGCAGCATCTGTGCGACATACCTGGACCAAGGAAGCAACCTAAAATATCGCAGCTTACATCTGTCTCCAGCGCTACGACTCCAGACAGAGGTATGGGCGTGGGCACACTTGAGCCGCACGCATCATCCCGAGAGAATTTACATCCACGCGACGGTAAACGGTCAAAGTTGGAGCTTGAAGACCGCCGGACGAAGCCTATGCCATGTGCGCGAAGATTGAGAAGACAGCCTGGAGGTGTCTATTTTCGGGGCTCTTACTTTCTCTCCGGCCGCTGCTATTCACAAGAATGCTTCTCCTCCTCATGTGTGGGGAAAGAGGTCTCAGACCGGTCGGAATAATGGGACGACAAAACTTCAATTTATGGGAGGGATAATCGTGGGAACAAACTACCTTTCTCTACGACGGAATCACGTGCCTCAATCCTTGGCCTCGGCCCAGCTGAGGTTTGCACCAACTTGACCAGCACAGGAGGCCATAAAGACGGCAGGCAGCAGCGATCCAGCAAGCCTCTAGAGCGAGGATCGTTCAAACTCCCGTTTTTGCTCTTGCTATTTCGACTCGTTACATGGCCGTCGAGTATTGGACGCCGCAACTTGACAGCAAGGCGGCGTAAGTTGCGCGCACAAGCCCGGGTGGGCCTGGTACGCAATGGGCGCGCCCGAGGTGGTGAGAGCGTACAGCTGAATGGTGCGTATTATTCCCACTCTTGGACGTGCGCTGCTGGACAGAGTAAACTCCAGACCAAAGTTCTGTGGCCGTCCTTGCCTCAAATCTTGGAGCACGGAGTCGATGGTGGGAATCTTCGAGCGAGCTCGTCTTCCACGAGACACGATAGGGTTCACAGTCAGTGTGAGTTCTCATGCATCCGCCCCCCAAAAAGCTGGCATCATTGTTTGTGTTGCAGCGAACCTCTCGGCGGCCCACGTTGTACTCAACCGCGCCGCGAGCACAAATCGCTCCGCATCGACACGTCACGCACAAGAACCATGAAGCTCAAAGCCAGCTTGCTTACACCTCCTGTTGCAACGCGTGGCGCGGGATCTGCCGAGCTCGATACCACAGCACAGCGTGGGTGTACTGCTCCTGTTCATAGCGGTGTTAGCGTCGCCCTCGTCCTTTTTGCAGGTGACATCGCCACTTGTCGTAGCCCATGCGGCCTTACAACCGTCGACTGCCCCTTCAACATTGAACCGGTGCGCTTCCTCAGTATCCTTATCACTACCTTGATAGCTTTCCGCAGGCGGACCCGGTTGCCGGCGCTGTTATCCTCGAGGCTTTTGGCATTGACCTGAGTGACGTGGAAGCCGATATCAGCCTGGACCGCGGCGACCTCGGAATAGGTCTATAGCTCCGCCTGCAGCGGCGCTGCCGCCTCCAACTTTAAGCCTTCCGTCATCTCACGCTTGGCTGCGCCTTCTCAGATTGAGTTTGTTGCTGCAGGACTCCGATAGCGTCGTCTGCGCCACCGTCGGCGCCCTAGGCCGTCACGTTATCGGACATGAACGTGCTGAAGCCGCTGTCGGCCGTCTATGACGTGGCTGCACTGAGCCATAAATGGTGTCTGCACATCGCGACGGTTATTTTGAAGCGATGCTTCTCGAGGCCAAAGAGATAGCGAGATTTATTATCCTTGACCTTATGATCGTAGTACTTGCCACAACGCAAAAGTTTGATATGATTAGAAGATATCAGCTACAATGATTATCACAGAGACCCTCTATGCATCCCCCACGCGCAACTTGTTGATCAACTATGGTAAAAACGGGCGTTGAACTGCCTCTAAGTAGTCGAATGGCGAACGAACGTGCGTAGCAGCAAGGAGGAAAAATATTCTAGCTTGTTTTTTGCGATAAAGACCGTACTGTATCCGAAATCTTCTATTGTACACAACCCGGCACTCCGTGCAGATGCTATGGCCAGCACGTTACAATTGTTGCAAGCTGGGAGGGAAAATTGCGGAGCAGGGCTGTCTCTCTCCTCCGGAGCATCTCGTCCTTCTCCTTTTCTCCTACGTCGCGGCAGACCTCGAAGAACTCAACGGCCTCAAGAGCATCGCATCGCTGAAGACCCTTTATGAAAGCCTCCCAGGCGGCGTTTTCTTCGACCACACCGAGAGCGCGAGGCTGGTTAAACACAACGTTCACTCGGCGTAGATGGGTGGGTAGGTTTCGCACAACGGAGTCGGAGAGCCATACGAAAATCTGGATGTAGGATGCATTTAACACGCTAGGCTTTGTACAAAGGCATTTTGAACTCACTTGAGGGTCATCTACTTGCATTGAGATGGACTTTAACTTCTTGCAATGGTGTAGGGCGATCATCTCGTTTACATCAGCTGTATAGCTCTAGTCGTGAGATCCTGCATTGACCGGAGACGTAGACACTCACTTGTCATCGTAGTCAGTGACCGTAATTCTATGTGCTGCACGTCACAGCCTACATGGTACAAGACCGCATTCGCAGCCTGAGCATCCGAAGCGAACATGGATTGGAGAATGATGCCGACAGGACCGGACTCCAGCGTCGGGCACTCTACGACACAAGAGGACTCCCGCTCTCGGTATTGGTCGAGCAAGGGCACTTCGGGATTGAGCTCCCACAGATAGCGAGCGGTGTCATCCAATGCGGCAGCAAATGAGACGGTGAGACGAGCAAGCCGATCGCGGATCCGCTGAGGAAAGCCAAGGAGCAAAGGTATGTCAGATTGGTTAGGTGCACGCCACTGAAGATCCCAGTATTCGAGTTCACGTAGGTTCGGCAGGGCCGAGAGAGTCTCTTGGAGGCGTTTCGTCATGCCAGTTGGTCCTACGCGCACAACGACTCGTGCTACGTGTTGCGAGAGACGCGGCGACTCTTGCACGTCGCCAATGAAGCTGGAATAGCTGGAGTTGCGAAGCCAGATGCGATAGAACAAGTGCCTGGAGCTCCTTGGCAACCATGCCCGCGAGACCTGGGTGCAGGCGGAAAGGGTACGCGTCCGACTTTCCAAGGAGTAGTGCAAAGTATCGGAGTAGGTCTGGGCGAGGAGGTCGAGAATGTGGTCGATAAGTTCCTGGGGCAGGGTGACAGAAGGCATCTGAATTTACGTTCGCTGTCGATGTGGTGGTGATGGTGACGGGCTCAGCACATAGACGCCAGCTACTACTCGCTTTCACCGCCATCAAATCTGGAACAGGAACGAGCTTTGTGGCGCTCCCGCCCCTCGAACGCTTGGCATTTTCTACGAGCCCTCGGTGTGACAACAGGAGAGAAAACACCGAAGAGCTCATAGTTGTAGGTTAAGATTTTTTTATTGCTCACCATGAGAAGTGGCAGCTGATAAAAACGATAGGTACGTCGAGTAGCTACTATGCGGCATTCAGATACTGTAGGTCCTGCCGCAGAAATTAACACAACCTCCGTGAGGCAAGGAGCACAAGACATTGTCTGGACTTCTCCAGTCGTACCAGTGTGTTGGGTATTTTTCATGATTTTACCTCAGAGGTTGCTGCACAGTGCACATGCTTGTAACGCGTCTGTCGCCGAGCCTATGATTGCACTTCATCGTTCGAAAGCTCATATCCTCATGACGACTAACGGCAGCTCGTTGTGACGGCATGTGAGTCACAAGCCGGGCATATGGTATATAATTTCCCATACACGTCATTCGATCGGTGGCACTGCGGGCAAAGGAGAATTATACCAACCAGTCTCTAGGGCTGTATCATCATTCAGAGTTTCTTCATAAATTCTTATATTCATCTATGGCGCCCTTACGATAGGGATGCTTACAGAGCTACCAGAGTCTCGCGAAGACAGCGATGACCTCCCTGATAGACGGAACCGCATGGTACGGCCGTACCTGACCGCACCGCGCCTAACGCACGATATCAGGAGCTCCACTCATCGCGCGGGATATATCCTTTCCATTGAGGTTTTCCAAGGCTTCCAGCGGCGGAGCGCGACATGCATCGACGACAGGGCCGTGACCGACGTCTTACCGAGAAGCCTCATAACATGGAGCACTGCGACATGTACTCCACAACATGCTGGTCGATAACTTTCTTCACGCTGGGAGGCATTCGTATCCATCCTCGATGTTACCATTCGCCTTCCAACATATACATTCGGGCTTCACCGCTCCCTCCATTCTGCAGCAAACCACACTCTTCGTGTCACTTGAAACACAAGCCAAGATGTTCTCTCGCCTCGCGCTCTTCTCCACGTTCTCCCTCGCCCTTCTTGCGGCCGCCACACCCGCGAACGTCGCCGGCAACAACGGCGACAGCGGGTCCGCCACGACCGCGTGCTGCGGCAGCACCGAATCCGTACATCCTACACTTTCTCTGCTGCTATTAGTAATTCTGACGCGCATTTGCATTACTAGGCCTCCTCTGCGGCCGGCACCGCGATTCTCAGCTCGATCGGCATAGACGCCAGCGACATCACCGGTCTCATCGGGCTTACCTGCAGCCCCATTAGTGTCGTCGGTGTCGGCTCCGGCTCTGCCTGCAGCGGCGCCACCGTCTCCTGCTCTAACGGAGTTATCGTATGTACCCTTGCTTGCAGAGTGCTGAGCTGTATGCTGTTAGTCGGCTACAGAATGGTATTGGCATCGGCTGTGCTCCTGTCACCCTCTGAGGTAGTGTATTGTTGAGAAAGAGGAGGGTGAAACATCTGGACTGGTTGTACTTTGAACGTTGCCTATAAGAATATGATTCGTGAGATGATACGAACGGTGTTCTGGCTGTGAGTAGGCTCAGACAAGAGTAAGAGATTTAGAATATTAAAGTCCCAACTCCATGACACACGCTGTGGTTCCATTGTACGCCTGAGAGAAGTGCACCGGGGGAGAGTCCAGCGTTCGCTGGCGAGCCCCACTTGGGCCACAGCGGAAGCTGGGATCGGTCGATTGTGGAGGCGCTCACGAAGACTTTGTGGCGTTTCGGGTCCACTGCCTCGGCAGAAGACTCGGATGTGACACACGATCGCACAGGGACAACCTCATTCAGCAAAATAAAGGGAAATAGATCAAGATTATGTGACAAGTGCCCGCCTCAAGCCGGCCTTGGTCCGCCAAGAGTCAACAACACCCGCGAACATCCAACCTTGAGCGGGAAGAGAGTATCATGTCGGTGAGATGCCAAGTGGGGTTCGGTCTACTATCTTTGAATGCTCGGAGAGTCGGGGCGAGGCTTTGAGATAGCTCAGATACTTTGTATTTGAAGTGTATGCAGCGATGGAGGATGGTAGAGGAATGAGAAAGGCGCAAATGGCTGCGTTCAGGCGGCCCTGCAGCGCTGTGAATCTGTAATAAGGCCGTCTGATATGTTGCGCACGTATCAGCCAGCACTAGCATAGAATGAATCTATGCAGCTGTGGACGCACTCAGCAGAAGGCCATACTTCAGGTCGACTGAAAAGAGTTCGTTGGCCGTTAAGCGCATTGTAGGAGTGGGTGTATGCTCACTGCCATCGGTCCACTAGGCACCGCCGCGCCTGGAGATATGTGGATCTCTAGTCGTTCAACATTGAAGACCGCAGCCCGAAGAAAAGGGAAGTAACGTGTGCTGCTGCTAGCCTTCCCGTCTACCACTGAGAGCAAGATGAGCGGATGTTCTATGACTAGCAACTCTAGCAACGCGAGATGATGGAGATTGTAGGGACTCAGCGTGAGCGCCTTGATGCAGAGATGCTCTGTCCTGGTGAAAGGAGGAGGCTGCTCGGGATCTTGCAGACCAGATACCATGTTCGCAACCAGGGCGTTGATGCGTCGAGAAGGGGAGCTAGCTGCAGGGAGACAGCGACCCTCCACTTGCTTTTGTTTGAATTGGTAAAATCAATGACATAGTTGACAATCTCCTGCGGAAAATTAGCTTGGTGAGGAGGGGCGCGCGAACAATTCAGAGGTGGCGGGGTATCCTCGGTAAATGGGACGATACGCGAGCTCTCGGCTCACGACGACAAGCTGCCTAAAGTGAGCTGAAAAAAAAAAACCAGTTCGTAAGACAGATATTTCAAAAGATAGAAGGGGGTGCGCTTAGCATGTCCTAGGCCATGGAGTTCGCAGCTCTCAACAACGACGAGCGACGAGAGCAACATGTTAGACGCCTGCAGTACGATTGCAATGCATGACGCAGGCGGGAGATCCGCTGCACACAACCTCCACATCCTCACATAAGATCTGCCAATTTCGACCCTTTGTCCTCACTATCCAGTGTAGGAACCGCTTATCAACTCCGTCTGGCACTTTCCCGAGAGCCCGTAGAAGCGCACAAGGCTGTTGAAGCGATCAGGAACAAGGACTGGTGTCAAGGCTGGATATGACAAGTTCTACTGTTCTCCAATATGAAGCACCATGTACGCTTATTCTACTACCAACTTGCACGCGAGTGGTCTGAACAAGTCTGCTAGGGCCCGTATACGCCCTCGACTGGTGCAAATCGGCAGCCCCAGGACACCAACATCGACCACGCTCATCCTTCCGCCTCGGCCTCGGCTCGCTTACAGACGACTATCGAAATCGCATAGCCATCGTCGGTCTCCAAGATGAGCGTGTGCTTGTCGAAGATGATTATGCCCCAGATTTTGGCGATTCGTACTACCCAGACTTCGTTACCCTCGTTGAAGCGCATCACGGGTATCCTGCGACGAGCCTACATTGGCAGCCAGCATCGGCGAACTCTTTCGGCTGGGGTCAAAAACCGACCCAATCGGAGCTGCTGGCGACGACTGGGGACGCGCTGAGAGTATGGGAATACGCGAGCGATCAGTCGTCTGGAGGCGGTGGGAGCGGGGGCTATGTCGGGAAGGCCCAAAGTTCTCCGCAGTCTAGTGGGCATAGATTGACATTACGGGCTGCTTTGTCTGGGGTATGTCTTCAATATTCATTCTTCTTCCCGAGCACGCGAACCATGTCCCTTCCCCACCCTTCTGTCGCAAGGCCTCGCGGACTGACTAGTCTCTCTGCTGCAGCAATCGAAAGTACAGAACCACTCGACTGGCGCACCGTTAACCAACTTTTCATGGAACGAGAAGTCGCCAAATCTCATTGTTACTGCCTCAATAGACACAACATGTACAGTCTGGAACATCGATACATCCACCGCCATAACCCAGCTTATCGCTCACGACCGCGAAGTGTACGACGTCGCTTGGTTGCCACAATCAACAGACATCTTCGTGTCAGTTGGCGCAGACGGCTCGCTACGAGCCTTCGACTTGCGCTCGCTCGAGCACAGTACCATTCTCTACGAGACGCCACCGCCGAAAACTGCTCCCTCTGCCGCTTCGTCTAACGGCAACTCAGCACCAGGCTCGCCTGGCACTTCCGCCCGCCCTCACACCTCCGCACTCCTGCGCATCGCCTTCAATCCATCCGACTCGAACTACATGGCAACCTTCCACCAGGACGGGCGCGACATACAGATCCTCGACATGCGCAGTCCCGGGCAGCCTGTCATGGAGCTGCACGCGCACCAGGCACCGATCAACGCCCTCGCGTGGTCGTCTGGCAGCGGTACAGAGCCGCCACTGCTCGCAACGGCCGGTGACGACTGTCAACTGCTCCTTTGGGACCTCGCGGGGCAGACGTCTGCGAGCCCCGCGCCGCGGAGCGGGCACACGCACGGCCCTGGAAGCACAGCGGGCCTCAGTGCGAGCCCGCGCCCCGAGACGAAGAAGCGGATTGTCCAGGACCCCGTTATAGCGTACACGGGTCCGTCTGAGGTCACGAACGTCGCGTGGAGCCCCAGGATTGCGGGCGTCGCGGGACATGTCGCACCCGGCGAGTGGGTCGCGATCGCGATGGGCAAGAGCATACGCGCACTCAAGGTGTAGGCTTGCTGGACGGTACAGTAAACTCCTTTCGATGTCCCGCATGTCGGGGTGGGACTCTACTCTGGAATCTTGCTGTGATGTGCATTTCGGCGTAATTAACATGCAACGTGTATTATCTTCGCAACAGAGCTCTACATCGGGTTACTCAGAGCGTTTAAGCTTTCATTTACCGAATACGAGGAAATGGGCTCTTCACGGAGCTGGGCTATTAGAGATCGCTGAGAGATACGCATGTTGAAGTTACAGACCTCACCTAGAACCAGACATTGAGGCACGCTGCGTCACAACCGTAAAAATAACATAAAATAAGTCAATAATCTATGCTAACTGCGATAGCAGCACAGGAACGTTACGGATAGGTTGAACGCTGTGGAAGGAGAGGAGATAGCAGAACCGTACCAGTAGAGATTATGTCGACCTGGCGCGATATAAGGGGATTTCAGACCGGGGGCTGGAGGAAGTCGTCGGCAATGTTCCATTCCGAAAACAATGCATCGCTGAGCCAGTCCAACTGCCAAACCGTTAGCTCCTGATAGTCTAACAGCGGCGACAACGAACTTGGAATGGGGGGCCCACATCGAGGGGCATATATCCAAGGACCGGGACCAGCGTCTTGCCGAACCGATAGAGCTCGAGCAAGTAGAGGTCCTTCAGCTGGATGTCGGCGGGACCGAACACGAAGCTGCCATCGTGGTCGCTTGTTGTCTTCGCCTGAGAAAAGACGCCTAAGTACGCACAAGCACACGGAGACGCGGAGGCAGCCCTCGTGCGTACCTGTTTCAAAAACACGACGATGGCCTCGGCAACACACTCGACTACCCTGCGCCGCGAGGTAGGCAGCGGCACCCCGCCACGGGTACGCTGAACATTCTTAATGCGGCGGTATTTCACATATCCGTGCACCTGTAACGCAATATAAGCAATGAGGAGCGCACGCGGAGCCTTCGCGAAGGAGCGACGCACCGAGATGAGGAACGAAACTTTGACGAAGTCAGCGGGGAAGAGCTCTTCGTCGCCCTCATCCAGACCCTGGGGCCGGCCCTCGTAAGCATCCGATAGACTTACTCCTTTGACACCGTTACAGGAGAAGGTCCAATGGTTCCGTTCGCTGGGTCGCATAACCGCGCGGCGGGGGTGGTGGTACTGCTTGTTTCGGAGGACTTGGAGACCAGCACGAAGGGTCATCTTGGTTGAGTGATGGAGCTGTCTGTCGTAGAGAGATGGTCACGATAGAGTGCGATGTTCACAGGATTCAGGGTGTTCTGGGGCGGAAATTCAAAGACAGACGAGAATATATAGAACGGCAAAATGCTTGAAGCGCGAGTATGTAGTCTGGTTGGATATGCAGAAGTGCGTCTGGTGTGACCTAACTTGGAGCCAGGATCAAGGCTGCTTCGGTAGATGTCAACATTCGGGACGCTGTCAGGCCGCAGACATGCATCACCTGCAAAGTCGCCAGAGCGAGGCCAGCTGCTGTCCACTTTCCCGCCGAACCTTCATTGCCGAAGAGGCTGGAACGACAGATACAGCTTCGGGCACAAGGAGCCGCTCACTCTCTGCCGTGATTCAGAGCTGTTGAACGCAGAATGCGCGTGCGAAGACGCCCCAATTCATCACTAAATATCTGCGTATAACGCATGAAAGAATGAGAGTGAGATTACACAAGGAGCACTTCGAACTCGAGAGCCTTCGACGACCGCCTTCAGAAGCCGTCGTTTCAGAAAGGTATCTTGGAGGGTGGCCAGCACTCGCACTGTTGGCCGGCGGAAATGAGTCTGGACATGCTGAGTTCGGAACAAGTCAAATTCCAGAAAGAACACTTTGTGTCCTTCATGAGAGCGCGCTGGTAAGAAGAGAAGCGTACATACCAGCACTGTGCTATATTACAGGACAACACGACAGTTCGTACACCAACGATTCTCGCGACTGCAGCATGTCTTCTAGAACCTGATAGACCATCAGATCGATATGCGTTTGGCGCGGATGCTACGACGGAAAATGCTCTGTACCTCTAATCTCCGGCTTTCCATCCATTTCTTCGGGATTCACCTGCGCAAGCCGTGGTGGAAGCAGCCGCTGTTCGCCACTCCGCACATTCAAGATGCGAGGAGATTGGAAGCTTCCTTCAGCGCAGATGGGGCTATCCAACACTACAGATATCACATCGATACTTGGTCCAAACATCCTGCAGGATTCGAGCTCGGGCCGACATAGTTGCTGCACTAGATAGCCGCATGTGCAGAAGTTACGTCAGCTAGAGAGCATGAAATATTACTTATGGTCCAACCTGTCTTCTCGCTACGCAAGTACCGCGCCACTATGATCTCAATCGTATGATAAGCAAGAGATAGGACACTAGACATCCCGCTTGCCGTTCCAGCACAACTTCATGTTCATGAGACGAACATGCCGTTAGAGGTGCCTAGTAGTACATTCGCATGCAGGCGTCGGTCAGGGCCGGGACCAGAGATAGAGTTATTAGATCAAAGCATACACGAGGAGGTCGGCAACAATCTTCCTGAGCATATGCAGCTTTGCTTCCTTGGCAGGGTCCTACTGGGACAGATGTTGACCTGGTTCAATAGACCCAAACACCCCTAGACAAGTGTAATACCAGCTGAGTAGCGCTTAGGATGAATGCGAACTCCTGGAGCTGTATCTCACTTTCGGGACTTCGCACGTCTTGGAGCTCTTTCTCCGCACCCGGCTATAGACCCGGCTTGTAGTCATAGTTGGCGAACGGGTCGGCAGGCCATAAGGATGTCGTGCTTCGACGTTGCGCCTCTCGGAAACGAGATACTAGAGCAGGATCTGGGGAGATGTGAGATAGATGTATACCACGCAACACTGTGGATGACATACAGTAGCAAGGTTATGAGCTTGCAGTACAGGGCAAGCTATTCCCCCGGCGTGAGCCTACTACGCAGAAACAGAGGTTTAGGAGGAGGCGAGGAAAAGGTCAGGCAAGACACGGGGTATTCATGGATGCAGACCTCTCCGACGTTCTATTTGATTCTTCAAAGGTGGGAATCAGGCCCTCTCAGGTATCTTCGCGGGCCAGAGTCAATCCCCAGCAGCGAATATTGAACACTCGTGTTCAATATCTCCATACCCTGCATGAACCTTGCCTGAAGAAGCAGACCCAAAGTATTGATGACCGCGCAAAAACAATTTAGCATGTGTCGACAGTAGGCTATGCGTGGCCTTCGCGAGGTGGCAGGCGAGGTGACGTCCTGGTTCTTCAAGAGAGCTATTTAGCGCCAAATCTAGCTAGTCGGAGTCCCTCGGAGTCTAAGGCTCTGATGATCGAGAGCGGGACCCTGGGGACTGGCTATTTTACGCGGGCGGACATAGGTATGCACCGACAGGCTATAGGTCCCCTTCTGTCTGTTATATGATTTTTTTAAATACAAAAACTTCTGACTCTACTGCATTGCTCGCCCAAATCCATTCAAAAAATATGGAGAATCAACCGAGAGCGCCTGGGCCACGGCGACCGCTGGGAGACAAAAAGTGTTCACCAAACGGAGAGTACGCGCCGTAATCGGGGTCGAATGACAAAGAGTAAATAACTGGGTCCGGGAGGAGATGATTAGGATAGTTGGTTGAGCCACTGGCGGCCGGCAGAGGCACGGCACTGGCTGTGCCGGAGCCAATGCCACTATTGGCGGCGACCGCTGTGGGATCACCTGTGGATGGAAACGGCGCGATAATAGGCAGCTGCTGAGCTTGTACCATGTTACGCCCGTCGGCTCCACCCGCAGTCAGGGGAGGTATATAACCCAGAACGGGCTCCAGCGTCTTCCCATGCTGTCGCAGTTCCAGTAAGTAGATATGCTCGGCTTGAAGCTCGCCAGAGCAAAGGTCAGGAGAACCAGGGGCACGATCTCCGGTCTCTTGAACCTGCCGCGGCAAAATCAGCTCCAACAATATCGCAGGATAGGGCTGGAAAACGGTGTTGCACCCACCTCTCTTAGAAACTGCGTTACAACCTCTGCAACACATCGTGTCATGCGCCAACGCGGCGTGGGCAAGTCACGCCCCGCGCGCCGACTGTGAACATTTTTCTGCGCACGAGTTCGGTTATAGCCGACAATCTTGGGTAGAAGTCAGCATTTCGGTACGTTATCAACCCTCTTGCCGACACGCACCCCGATATGAATAGTGACTTTCATGCAGGCGGCCGGCAGAAGCTCCTCGAGACCGTCGTCAAGGCTCTCCAGTTTGCCGTCGAGGCAGTCTTGGATGTTCACCCCCTGGACACCGCCACACGAGAATTGCCATGTGTTCCTCTCGTCCGCGCGCAGTCTTCCGCCACGTGGGTGATGATATGGGAAGTGCGCGAAGGGCCGAAGCCCTGTGCGAAGTTGCGCAGTCGGCTGGAAGAGTCGTATTAGCTGGATGCAGTGTGAAAAAACGAGCGCATTCTAGCGCGCACTGACGAGCTGTAAAGTCCGGGTTGCAGTCGTCATTGCTGTCGTCGCGTTCGAGAGAGTAGAGGAGCGGTCGTAGAGCATGGCCATTACATAGGCGTGCCGCTCCTAGATATAGCAGAGCACCTGAGCACCCCGACGTCGGTCAGTCGTCAGCTCTCGAGCTGCGCAGGCGCGGTTAGCCCTGCATGTATTAGTTGAACGACATGTAAATGGTTTAGACAAGCCGATGTGTTATAACGCCGCACAAGATATCATCTATCACGGGAACTGGCAAAGCGATATGCCCGAGCGGTTGAGCTATAGCACCGGTTCGTGTGAATAGTTCCCTAAATCGGCTATACATTATGTCAAGCACACTCGGAAGCATCGTATCTTGTACACAGGCGAAAAGATCGTCTCAGACGTAGTTGTATTCTTGTACACGCACTACAACAGGTCGAGCCAACTGTCAGCGTCATCACCTTACATAGCTTCAAGTTCATGGTTGCCTGCGAAGGACGGACATAGCGAGACTGGCTCAGGTGCAGTGACGAAATCTTCCGATGCGCCGAGGGAGCTGCCAGAAACTTGGAAGACTATTCAGCGCATCATGCTGGGAGGGCCGTTGTCGTCTGCTGTCATAAGGATTATGCTCTTCGATAATTATATGAGATAGAAGCACTCGCCACGCCGAATATCACGCGGATAGCTACCAAGAACGCTCTGCTGATCATGTCCGGGAGAGCACCGCCAATAAGAACATATGAGTAGGCAGTGCAACGTCGATGCTGTGCTCCCAGCCATCAGCCCACATAACTGCTGTAGTAGGCTAGGGTCCTTGGGCGGCATGACCGCGTGCATCGAGAGAGCCTCAGGGCTACTGTGATACGCTCTGTGTTGGCTGCCATCACGGGCAAAAAAAGCTGGCGGCAATACATCGCAGTCGTCCAGCGTGTTCTAAGCGCGCATTACCAAAGGGGGTGTGGCCGGATCATCCCCTCGTGGATCACTACTTGTCCTTCCGTGCAGCAGCGCACTTTGATGCCTAGAGTCGGCGACATAATCCAATACTAGAAATTAAGTGCAGCTTGCCAGCTGTTTCAAGAACGTTAGACACCCCCGGCAAATTCGCGATATGACGGTACAGCCTGGTCTAATGGTTGATGACGGACACCATGGCCAGCGACATCCAAGACTGCACAGCAAACCTAAGCAGGCCTGAAGCTTGTAAATTGGAAAAGTCTAATGCTACATCAATATGGCGATCATACTGTATCCTGCCATTCCGGCACTGTTCGCTCTGCTTGACATTTTCTACGTTACTTTTTCACTACGTTCTCCCAAGATGGGAAATTAAAATGAGCCAGTCTGTCAGGAAGGAATCACCCTAGTAAGCCTCCGGCATTTCATGAAGCTGAGAAACCTTGGAAGAGAGAAAGATACTCGTAGGGGAAAATATGGTGCGGGGTTGGGAAGGGAGGCGGTTCTTCGATCTCGTCGCTAATGTAAGGCCCAAAGTGTTCGGGCTGTGCAGGCAAGTGAACCAGACTCGAGGACTCTGCGCTGATAGACGCATTAAACTGACCCGTGTATAGCATATATGATGAGAAGGACGGGCGCATGGGTGGATGCGGAGCATGCATCATGCGTGGTGTGGCTGCCGCATAGTCGTCTTGGCTCGTGACTGCTCCGAGCGGAGCCGCCATTCGGTCGGGCGGAATGTAGCCAATAATTGGCTCGATGGTCTTCCCATGCTGGCGTAATTCCAGCAAGTAAATGTGTCTTGCCTGTATTTCGCCGGTACAGAGGATGCACTGTTCAGGTCCATGCTCCCGGGTCTGTGTAATCTGTCAACGCCAACATCAGGAGCTCCACGATATGGTGAAGCTGTGAAAGCACTGACCTCGCTTAGGAACTGTTGAACGACGTCCGCGACACATCTTGCCAGTCGCCACCGTGGTGTAGGCAGATGCCTACCCGCACGTCTGTTGTGTACATTTTTCTGTGCGCGTGTACGCAAGTGCCCCTCCACCTAAATGGTTGGATCAGCCCTTTGCACTCCCAGCGCAAGTATTCGTGACGCACCTCAATATGAACAGCGGCCTTCATGAAGGTCGGAGGTAATAGCTCTTCGAGGCCACCATCAAGCATACTTGAATTTTCGTCGATACAGTCTTGAATGTTTACGCCCTCGGTACCACCACACGAGAAGATCCAAACCTTCCGCTCCTCTGGGCGCAGGCTGCTTTCGCGTGTGTGATGATATGGAACCTGTACAAATCGCTGCAATCCAGGCCGAGGGCACAGAGACTGCTACAACACATTAGGAATTGATAGTACAGTGTAGCAAGAGAGCAAACAGGTGACGAGCTAAGTAAGACACTCACAGTCGTTGTGCGAGAGGATGCCATTACGAGCACGTCGGTGGTAGACACGAAGAGTCGTATGCTGACAACTGCACACTCTCATGATCTCGTTAAATATCTCTGGTCCTCCATGGCAGGCACGACTCGCGCCGGGGCGTAGGGCGTGCCTGCACTGCAAGAGTAAGTTGTGTGAGCAGCATGGATCACGGGCAGGCTTGCACACCCGGTCTTGTACTGCTTCATCCACCGGTTGTGGCAACCGTTGTAAGCACAATACAGACCACGTTGGGCGGCTGATTCCCGGAATGACTCGGAGGACACAGCCCACCAGCTCGAACTCTCAGCTTGGTAGGCAGATCGAATGGCGTGATGAGCAGTTCACGTGCAAAAGCCGCCCTTCATCGCGTCTAGCGCCCAAACCAGAAAGCCGAGTGAAGGACTGTCCCAAATTCCATTTCGAGCTTTAAGCATTTCGTTCCCCTTTAAGTGCCTTGGAAGCAGAACGAAATCCTTTCAACGCCCTTTAAAGGCCTTAAAAGCACTTAAAATCCGGCTTTAAGCCACTTTAAGATTATCTTAAGGCCATTTCAAGATTGGCGCCTTCCAAGGTCAATTTGGAATTTGGGACAACGTTGAATGCCCTTCACATCTTTGGTGTTGATACGATTGTCATCTGAAGCTGCTCGTTGAGGAACAAGTTGGTAAGTGTCGCCAGCTCATTGCGAAGTAAGAAGCATCTGCGCTCCTGATGCAGGGCTTACTAGGAATGCGGAAGGGGCACGTCACCGTAGAGAACAGGCAGCGAAATCCGCAGAGACAGCTACGCTGCGAGAGAATCGGAGACATCACGTAGCGGATCTTGAGCGTGAGCGACGGTCTGCATTCGAAAGTAGTATCTGCGATCATCTATGTCTCCGACCTTCATGCTCCTTACCCTGCTTTTTGGGAATATTTATAAGAATATGACGCTTCTCTAGCTGCAGGTCCGCAGGAGTTGTGGTTGTATGCAAGCACGGCAAAGTGGAACGCATGACAGGCGCTTAATTGATTCCGCAGCCGGGCGCTTCACAGCGTCGAGCAGTGCGAGCACATGCAAGCATCGTGGATCTGTCTACAAGTGTCCGGGCCACACTGCACGACATCGCCTGGTATAAATAATCAAAAAAATTAACAACCAGCGTGAAGCTCAGTTGCAGAGCTCGAACGCTCAGACTCAGGCATACGATGTGAGCGGACTTTCCAGTGCTCAAAGCGTGTATGGTTGCACGACCGGTAAGGATAACGTGAAACCTTCCTTCCATACTTCTAAAATGCCGCACGAGGAGAGCATATGGCAAATGGCCGAAGTCTCTGTGCAGAAGAGAAGCATGCGACAAAGGCTAATGCAAATGCGTAATGAAACGGTGCTCGTCGATGCACGAAGATCAGGTTTAGAATCCACAGATTCAGCTGCGCCGCAGTATGCATCGCCGCGCACAGCGCTCCTAGCTGCCCAAGAGAAATGGTTCTCTGAAGTCGCCAAGGCACGCGTGCACGAGGACTCGCAAGTTCACGCCCCCGACTGGCATCCGGTGTAAAACTCGTGGTTATGTGGCAGGTCAATGAGCGACGGCCACGAAGAAGTGCTGGCTGTTTTTACGAGTCATGTTTCGTGAGCCTCAGCTGTCATCGGAGACTACCATCTCCTATTCATGCCCCTTGGCGGACGCACTGGCCTCAAAGGCGTGCCTGTCAGGCTTGTCGTACCCTTTCAGATCCTATCGGCTGCATAAGAAAAATGAGAGATTTCCCAGTCCTGATCTGTCTAGAGGAACAAGAACTGTCGCTACTTGGCGAGTCTGCTGGAGCCGAGCTACCTCTGGCTCCACAGTCATCGGTCAGCATGGCAACCACGGGAGGAAACTTCCAGCGTGTAACCTCACAGGGATGTCCATATATCCCGTGTATTACCATCACATCTCGGAAGCTCGAGCTTGGTGACAGACGATCAGCCCACCCACCTTTGAGACGCTTGATCACGAATTTCCGCTCGGGACTTTGTTCGCTTGTGCATACAGTCGAACGATTCGCTGATACGTTGGATATAACCAATGACAGACTTTCATTAGCCTTCGGACGTGAGCGATTATATCGCATTTGTCGCTAATGATAGCCGGTGAGATAGTTGAGCCGCGGGTGCAAGAAATCGATTCAGGAATGAGTGAATAAGTTAAGGTTTGAGTTCAGAGTACATGACGTCATCGTCGAGGGGCTAGAGTTACCAGGTGAGAACAAAGCAAGTGTGCGAGCTACTGAAGCTGCGCAAAGCCGAAGGCGATCTCCCAATCTAGAGTGAACCCGCCGGTATCTGGAGGCGGTCCAAGCTGCGGGCAGTACACGAGAGTGAGCTTCTGACAGTTCCGAGTCGCGTGTCGCGGGATCTTGGCACCCACCTCGAGCCTAGGACTCGGCGGCACGTAGCCCAAAACGGGGACAAGCGTCTTGCCGTGGCGGTGCAGCTCGAGCAGGTACAGGTCCCTCAGCTGGATGCTAGTAGGGCCGAACACGAAGGTGCCGCCGTGGTCGCTCGTGGTCTCAGCCTTCCGCGAAATGCCGATGAGCGAACGTGGATATCGAGCAGGACGTGAGGCGTTACCTGATGCAAGAATACAGCCACGGCCTCTGCAACGCACTCGACTACCCTGTGCCGCAGCACAGGGAGCGCGATGCCGTGGCGGGTGCGCTGCACGTTCTTGATGCGACGGTATTTTTTGTATCCGCGGAGCTGGGGTAGCAGGCCACCCGTCAGCTATTGAACGAAAGGGAAGTTATTCCCGTATTTGGAAATATTGAACGCACCGCAATGGAGATCGTGACCTTGATAAAATGCGCGGGGAATAGCTCGTCGTCGCGACCGTCGAGATGGTGGTGTCGTCTCTCGTATGCGTCCAGCAGACCGATGCCCTCAACGCCATCACATGAGAGCTTCCACTGGTCTCGGTCCCGGGCCCTCATGATGGCGCGACGGGGATGGTGGTATGGCACGTTTGGCAAGATTTGCAAGCCAGGTCGAGAAGCGAGCTGTGCAAGGACAGGGGGTCTATGCTGAGCAACTTGCTGGTGAGTCGCTGAGTACATCTCTTGGGGATCGTGAATGGGTACGGTGTGCAGTTCGGACGGTGCCTATTTACGTAAAAGCAGCGAGAGACAAGAAAGTCGGCGTCGCACAGTACGTTTGGCCATCTAGATGGGGTTGCAAGAGACACTGTTTGAGCGTTCGGAAAAGCAGCGAGTAATTTTTCGGCACCGGATTAGCTGACATCCGCAGTGGCGCCTTGAGCGAGGATTTCCAAGAGGTGGGAACGCGACGTGAGGCATGTCGGTACTGTATCCTTCACGCTGCAACTACACAAAATATATCAGGTTAGCTTGCAGGAAGATCACCAGGTCTGAACGTCTAACCTTGGTAATGAGCCTTCGATGAAGAAAACGGAGGATGTATTCTGGATAGTGCGCGAGCCTTTGATCGTTTGACCGGAGGAAGTCATCAGCCCACACTATCGAAATACCGAATGGAAATTGTAGACTATGTGGCTATACAGGCCTCTTTGCATCGGGGCATTGCAGACATGGTCGATTGCTTGCGCGCGATGGAACGACGCGTGTGGCGCCACGAACCTGAATTAGCGCCGGATGCGGGAGGTCATGTCCGCAACCCCGCGCGGTGGTACGGAACAGATCGTAGCAGCACAGACTGCACAGATGTTGCCACAGCTCCTACCCCGGGACTTCTTCTTAGTCGGCCGTGTGCAGAAGTTGCCGGAGCACGGGGATGTTGTGCATGTAGGTGAGGCGCAGTAACTGGCCATCAGGAAAACCTCCGGGTGTTGGGGGTGCTTTGGATTGGATGTCATGTCTTAGTCTGCCTTAGGCATTGTTGAGACCTGTCTGGGACGTGCTGTCCAAAATCATCGAGGCACCCAAGGCATGTCGTTCCGATCCTAAGACGCACCAGCGACGTCAACACGTTTGGACACTTTCCTGATGACTAGGGTGGCACCGCAGGCGACAGCATTCGGAGCGCGCACTTCCGAGGACGTACCTGGTTGCCTTGCATCTTCCACACGCCTTTTTTAGCGCATGTCTTCCACTCCTCTTGATCCGCGAGTGTGCGTCGCTGAACGAGCCAGCTTAACCATGGTTGGTTAGACGATCACTTCCTCAAACAGCATGTGTGCACTACGGGATAAGCAAGAGATTTGCCATGTGCATGGAACGTGATGTGCGCGATGCACCGCGCGGAAGCATCTATCTGGTGCGCGTAGGCTATTTCGAGGCTATCAGCGTGTGGGCCTCTGCTTATGCGTAGTTGTTGGTATGAAACGGTGCACCCGAAGATAACGAGAAAGACATCGTTGAGACCATGTGGGGCAAATCCCGGAGCTGGAGAGCGACCTGAGTCGTTGCTAGTCTGTAGGACATGTGGGTTACATTCTGAAGATGAGCACAGCGGGGGTTCGACGGGAAACGCGGGGTCAGAGCGACCGTTACCGCACTTTGACATATGCAAAGTAAGCTGAGAAGGAAATTAATTTGTGAAAGAGAACGACCTCGGAGGCCGCCTCGGACACGCACTGGGTTATAATTAATACGCAACTTGATACAGAAGCGCAAAGCCTCCGGGCTCGTGTGTTCGCGGGAATGATGGCGCCAAGATTCCGTCGCGCCGATGGGCCTGACGTCCTTCCTAAATTGACGAGCGTCGGTGTCGGCGGATCGCCCGCGCGTTTTTTCTTCCCGCCACGTCGATTTTCTCGTCCTCCCATTGGCTGCACCGGTCCAGACCGCCCGACGGGCTTGGTCTCTGTCGACGTATGGACACACGAAAGGTTGGGCAGGAGACCGATAAGGCTAAGACAAGAACAGGCACGCCCATGATGGGCGTACGCGTTGCTCTGTGGAGATGGCGGTGGAGGAAGGAGACATGAGGGCACCGACGGTACCATATGCTTCAGTGCGTTCACATGGTCCGGAAGATAACGCCTGCAGGGCGGTCATACATATACCCTAGCCGCGCACAAGAAAAGTGCTCGTGTGCAGGGATTCCACCAGCTCCATCTGCTGCCCCCCGACGACTTGTGTCGCTCGTGCGCCCCCGCCCGCCCCTCCTCACCGCTCTACTTTGCTCCCTCGTGGGATAGCAGTCATGTCGCCTACCTCAGAGCTCGATGTACTACACCAAGCACCGGTCGTCCGCTCGATGTCGCGCACCAGCAGCGCGTCGCTTCACAAGGAAAAGGTCGCCGACCCCGAAATGCAGGTATCCAAAGACGCTGCCAGCGACGTCTCCTCACCTGCCCAGAACTCTGAAGAGGAGCCCTCGGCCTTTACCCGTCTCTGCACCCGCTTCCGCGTGCCCATCCTGATTGCCCTCGCCCTCGTCATTCTTGGCTGGTGGATCAGCTCAACTGTCCTTCAAGCGACCCGGCATCGATGGTGCGCTTTCTCTGCCTCTCCAGTAGTTCGTTGACAGAGGTTCTTCCAAAGGATCGTGCAGACCTTCTGGGCCTGGTTCTTCATCATCGCCATCGCCTTCCGCTTCATACCTAACCGCTTCGTCACCCGCCCAATCGAGGTAGTATGGATCCCCTGCATACAAAAGCCATTCTTCCGTCTCCCGTACCGCACCCGACTCGCGATGGGCTGGCTTGCATTGTTGGGCATAGTATTTGGCAGCGCGTTTGGCTTCCCGCTCACAGCTGTACGTTCTCTCTCCCTGTTTCACCCCGCCTTTCCCCTCGGATTCCATCTTCACTTCCTGCCATTCCTCTGACCGTCGTCTGACGACGCCTCTCCCCGCCTTTCCCCCCTCCAATACCTTGGCTATCCAAAGGAATTGATATATCTTTTTCATGCTCCTCTCCGGCAACCCTCTCCTCGACCTGCACTATCTCGTGCCGACTGTCTCCTCTCTCGCATATGCATCGCCTTCGCTGCGCAAACCCAATTGCCCCCGTAGAACTCTAGCTTCGGCGATCGTGCCATCTCGGTCCTCGGCCTGTTCGTCTTCCAATGCTGTTTCTGGCTCACAAGCGCGAGCAGGAAAGAGATTCCTTGGTGAGCTCTCATGTTGCTTTATTCGCTCTTCACCCATTCTGTCCGCCTACCCACATCTCGTGATTTGTGCGCTACATGATACTAGTTCGAGATCGATATACGGAACTGCGTGGCTCTCCTTTACTCGGCTTAGCCCGTCTTTATTCGTGCATGCGAAGCCATGCGACACGTCCCACAGCCTTGACGGGACCATCTGATACACTCACATGCACATGCACATCGGGTTCATAGCTCCCTGTTTCCGATCTCTATCTGGTTTTCTGGTCACCGCCTCGATGCTAATCATAGATTATGACAGGCCCACGGTCATTGTAGGCCTCTTCCTCCAACAAGCAATCGCCATGTTTGTCTTGAAGTCCGGCGCCGGCTTCTCCATCTTCAAGTGGATCGCGTACCTCGCCAAGGATTTTCTCGCCCAGGCCCTCCAAGGCGCCGCCTTCTTCTTCAGCCAGGACATAGTCAACATGGACTGGTTCTTTGTCAATACGCTCGCGTCGATCATCTTCTTCATCGCCTTCGTGCAGATGATGTACTACCTCGGCGTCATGCAGTGGCTCATCAAAGGTTTCGCCTGGTTCTTCTTCAAGATCATGAACATCTCGGGTGCCGAGGCCGTCGTTACCGCCGCGTCGCCGTTCATCGGCCAGGGCGAGTCGGCTTGTCTCGTGAAGCCCTACGTCGACTTCATGACCGCGTCGGAGCTCCACCTGACGATGACCTCCGGCTTCTCAACGATCGCCGGCTCGGTGCTGTCCGCGTACATCGGCCTTGGCGTCCCGCCCCAGAATTTGGTGACGGCGTCGATGATGAGTATCCCGGCGAGTATCGCGATCAGCAAGATGCGCATGCCGGAGCAGGAGGAGCCCGTCACGCGCGGCCGTGTCGTCGTCGACCGTGGAGACCAGGACAAGAACAGGCCGGCCAATGCGCTGCACGCGTTTAGCCAAGGCGCCCTCTTCGGCCTCGTCGTCGCCGGCCAGATCCTGTACGTCGCCCGTTCGCTCTCATCCGCTCACCTCTAACCCGTGCGTCTCCAGAGCGAACGTGCTGACCGTCGTCTCGCTCGTCGCGGCGATCAACGGCCTGCTGACGTGGATCGGGCAGGGCTTCGGCATCCACGCGCTCACGCTGCAGCTCGTGCTCCGCTACGTCTTCTACCCCGTCACGTTCTTCCTGTCCGTCCCGCGCGACGAGATCCTGACGGTCTCGGAGCTGCTCGCGACGAAGCTCGTCGCGAACGAGTTCGTCGGCTACACCCAGCTCCAGGGCATCATGAGCGGTGCCGGCCCGTACCCCATCCTGTCCGAGCGCGGCTACACGATCGCGTCGTACGCGCTCTGCGGCTTCGCGAACTTCAGCTCGCTCGGCATCCAGATCGGCGTGCTCAGTGCGCTCGCGCCGAGCCGCGCGAAGATCATCGCGCGCATTGCGGTGAGCGCGATGATCTGCGGGTTCATCTCGACGTTGCAGGCTGCTGGTATTGCGGGCATGCTTGTGTAGGCCCCCTACCGGCTGCATGACGACCGGTGTATGTATCTTTGCGGCGTGTACTGTGACCCCTTGTAATATACGTACTGACTTATGGAGTGTTGTATCCCATCATTGTAGGAGAAGTGCGAAATACGATGATGTAACTATATAACGCGGCTGAAAAGCGGATGGCTTCACGGCGGAGCACAGTATATGTCTTTGACACCGAACCAGGTGCGCGCGGAATGGTCGTCGAACTTTTGCTCGTCAGCCGTCGGCGGGCTGTATTCGTTGAGCTGGGCAAGAAATGTGTTCATCGACATGGGCTCGCCCGGATTCTCGGGACAGCCCGCCATGCACCGCCCTAGGCGCTGCACGTTGCTCGGGAGCGAGACTTCGCAGCGACCTCCTACTAGTAACTCAGCATCGAAAATGAGGCTGTGGACTTGGTGCTTTGAGACAGCTGTGAACATGCTTGCGCGGAGGAGACCTCGGAGTGCACGTACCAAGAGGAACAGCGCTCGCGCAAACCGCTCGTCGTCGCCGAGGTCTTCGCGGGCGCTCACAGTTGCGAGGTACGCCCCCGAGAGCTTGAGGAGAGAGTGGAACCTTTCAATACTTTAGTCCAGTCAGCAAACAGTCGACACTACGGAGCGGCTTGTCCTACTTGAGAGATTGGGGCATAGTTGTGGTGACGGGACGGAAGGGTAGCTTAGCGCCCTGACTGATTTTAAGGCAAGAATTTAATATTTATTTTTTCGCTGATCTGCAGGAGTCTGAGAGTGCTGTACTTGGTATTTTTATTGTCCCCTGCATTTCGTGGTCGCCAGACGTTCGACCTGTAGAGCCTGTTATATGGTGAGTCGCTCGCTCTTCTCGACAGCTGACCTGTTACTTCCCTCTTCCTCAGAAGATTACTAGTGGCATGTTGGAGACAGAACGTCGTCCTTGCTCGGATATACCATGAGCTGTGCGTCATGTCGCGTCTCTTCACACTCGACAAGTACTCTCTAGCTCACTAGCTACCCAGGTGAGCTGTGCTTTTACTAGTCTTTTCAGGTCCTTTTGAGGACCTGGCCTCGTATGTTACGCTTTCCACGCCGGCAGCCTTGACCACCCACGACGCTACAGGAACACCCTTGGTTTCGAGGACCTGCAATCGCTCTAAGCCAGTGCCTGTCCATGACTGTCCACCTCCTGCGCCGCAATCGAAGCTAGATCCCCGCTTGCTGTAGGACAGCAGGGACAACTACAACTAAGCAAATGCTACGAAGCTGTTTGCTGCGATCTCACTCGATTCGAGTATACGTATGGATCCACTGAATGTATGGCCTCTCGTCCCTTTTTTCCTTGTATCGCTGAGCATTTGATTAGATGGATCGCATACTACAGCGATGATAGATTGCTCTCGTTGACGCTTATACTCCCTAGGGTGTGCCCTCTGTCATCTGGGACTGCGTGGTAGTGCACTGGATGGCTGTGACCGTTAATAGGGTTCTGTCAGCCCAATTGAGCGTTTACATGTGCGGATCACGCATGCGCCGTGGCTGCGCACATAAGATGCGTGCTGGATCCCAGTCAAGCCTCCCCCAGCCCCAGCCCTTCTTCTCAGTCACATACGAGCCATGCCCCTGTTGGAGAATCGTCTTCTGCACGCGCGGAGTTACCTGGAAGGAACGATATTGGACAGAAACCTTCCCCACCCTCTGCGCGGACTGTGCGATTGCGCGAGGTTACCGGAGTGTTGGGGAACGATACATCTCCCTCGCGAGGTCAAAGTTGATAATGATCGTGTGGAGATTAGCCAGTCATTCCGCGCTCGCCGAGGTGAGGTGGTCGAGGTGGAGGAGTCGTATGTGGCGGAGTGCAGCGTCGATCCGCTCTATCCGTTATACTACTATGAAGTCCGTGTTTCCATCGACTTGGAGACCCTCCAGCGCCTGGTAAGGCCGAGGTAAATCAGGGATCTTACCGGTTTTCATTACGGTCCGCACTTATGATACTTGCTAGGCTATGCAACATGATAATCACTATCGGATTCGTAATCAGTCCGCCTGGGTTTCTGTCTGGGTCGTCTACTTCGACGAGCTCCGCGGCTATCGAGGATAGTCAGCCAAGAACCGCAGATACACTCACCACTTCTGGAGTTGGCTCCTTAATGCACCATGGCTACGGCAAAAAGTTTTTGATCGTCTTAGATAGACTAATTCTCCTGGCTGCAGACGCTACCTACGCCATCGCTTCAGGTGAGCTTATTATAGCGAAATACCCCGTATTCTCAGCTGACTCCGTGAGATATGAAGGCAGGGTTACACTAGGATGCGCTGTCTCACGCATCGATGGTCATATATTCTACACCAGGGACGGTGTTATCCTTGGTATGTCGATTTTAGGAAGCATATGCAGACCTCGCATAGTGTGCTCAATGTCAGGCGATGACGACCACAGATGATTCGCGTCAATACTTTAGTGAGCTTAAGGGAAAGGCACTGTGCCCTGTTGTACGCGTGCAACAGAAGAGTTCAGAGACGACCCACCTGCGAATCACCGCCAACTTTGGACAGTATCGCTTCACCTACGATATAAGCTCTTGGACGGGGGCCCACTCCACCACATGGCGGAGGAAATTTTTGGAAGACGCTAGGTCGTTGCCCAGAGAGATCATTATCATTATAGCTGCCTTTGCTGCGGATGCTGCAAGAGAGTGAGTAGTCTCTTATTAAGGTCGTCGAGGAGAGTTCAGCTAAGTTAACGTGCTCCTAACTACTCAGAGACATTGCAGCTTTGAGCAGGCTTGCCATGGTCTGTTGGACGTGGGCATGGATATGCCGCCCTACCATGTTCGAGCGTATCCACATCGGAAACGTAACTCAGCTTCGCAGATTGTACGATATATCTAGGTCTATGAACCCCGCGCATCTTCCGCGTGAGCTGCGCGTAGGCAGCATGGTCATCCAACCACTCGAAGCCCCGAGCTTGGCCCTTGTTCTTTCATCGGTCGGCTCTCGCTTCTCCCGGAAGGCTCGATACATCGGCTGGCTGGAGACATGTAGCGCACCAGGCACTGCAGCACATATCCGGCAAGCACCGCCACGCATCGAGGCCGCCATCTCAGCTCTTCTTCGCCCATTCCGCGACCTCCTCTCCCTGCACATAGACCGGGTCGAATTCCGATCCCTTACGCACCTCCTTCGCGTCATTCGTGGACTGCCCCGAATCCAGAATATCCACCTCATGCAAGTGGCGGTCCTGGAAACTACGGAACACTTCTACTGGCCGCCATCAGTTCTTTTGACGGAGCTGCGGGTTTTCCAAGTGGTGCGTTGCAAAGTACCCGCGTGTATAGCTCCTGCACTCGTCTCGCTTGGCCTGCGCGGCAAGCCCGAACTGATCTCCTCACCCGCTATCGCCTCGCAAAGCCGTCGACAGGTGAATGGGATCTTACTACGCCATGACGACGAGTATGCCGTTCTGCGAATAGCTCAAGCTGTGGGAGGCCTACATGTATTGTTCGCCCACGACGCTGAGCAAGTGCAATGTAATATGTCAATGAACGGCGACTCGGGAAATCGAGTTACCGAGTACTTTACTGGTGAGACCTGGACAGGCTGTTATGATTCTCACCTATATCTCTAACACTTTCGCAGTTGATTGGCATAATACCCTTGCGATCAAGGTCGAGGTAGAGAAAACGAAAGAGTCGAGAGAAATCCTTTGGCGTATCAAGGCGGTCGCTATCATAATCCTCTCCGACTACATTCCGATACAGGGTCTAGCAGAAATGCTGGCATCTCTGGATATCTCATTCGCTGAAATCTCCAGACAGGCAGACCCCCCACTTAGATTTCGTTGCCACATACTGTGTCTGAGTTCAGGGCCCGAGATTCGGGCGACTATCTCCAGTGCGATGCCTTTGCTTCGCGCGGAAGGAAGGGTGCTGGCCAACCTTCCACGTCGTTAGCTCAGGATTGTGCCTTCCTGTTTCCCTTTTTCACCTCTTCTACCAATAAGTACCATCTCATCTAGTGCCGAGTCGGGCTCTTCTTCCTCATAATACGCTACCTAAACCCCCGAATAACCACCGCCGCCATCCGTTGCGGAGGCAGCATCCCTGTCCCTGGATATGTGCTTGCCCCATCGTCTTCGTGTACCTGCGGTCCGTGACCAAGACTGTTGGCCCGCACGAACCATCTTCTACCGTGCCGTGTCGTCCGCCTTGGACAGCAACCCGGACACGCCTTGCAACTCCTCTCCCAGCATAGGTTGTTAGGAAGCTCCACGTCTCATCGCTCCGCTTCAGCGCGACGCACACCGTGAGGCCCTAGGTACACCCTCTGCACTACAGAGTTTGCTGTTGGCGTCATGCAGGCCTTCGAGCCCGCGGCCCTGTACGAGCTCAAGCCCCGAACTAGTTGCACGAATGGAGCTTAGAGCTGCCGGGATATGGAAAGGGGACACATAAATCGGACGTGGAGTTGGAGAGGAGAGGAGATGTGAGGGAAGGCGTGAAGACTGACATGGTGGGCGATAGATGCGAGGGATGGCGCGAGAGCGGATGGCGCACAAGATCGCTGCCTGACAAGAGGGCGAGGACTGCAGCGGACAAATGCATCTTTTCGTCTGCACTGCATCTGTTTCGGAGTAAAGGGAAATATCATGGGACTGACTAGTGTGTCGTACGTTTATACCTTGCTTGGGGACAGCGTCATCCACAACTTATTCTCTTCAAAGTACGCCGGGTGAGAATAATGGGCTACCGCACGAGCTGGCACGCATTCAGGTCGCTGATCGCCAGACAATCGTACGTGCAGACTTCAAGTGAACAAAACGAGTTATTTTACTAGAGCCTACTAGAACTACATGGTAACGAAATCAGTAATGAGCTATCGTAGACTCGGGTCAAGGCACACCTTTAAAAACTTGACATAATATTTTTTGAGTACCAACTCCAGCACTTTAGTAGCTCCGGACGACGTCGCGAGTAAATAGCTGGCATTGAGATACGCCTCGATGAGCAGAACGGACATTTACGGACTTGCAAGCAATACACAGGTGATGTCACCGCTCGTGATGGGAGGACGATCAAGGGTAGAGCCGGGAAAGACGAGCGAGCGAGGATCAACGCCGATTGCAAGGGGGTGTCGGGCCGCGCGGCACTCAGAGGATCCTTGTATCGCCGAGCTCGCTGCCCTTGCACCTGGCAGCCGCGGAAGATTTGCCACATAATTATGCGCCCGTATAGGTATATTGCATGGATTCTCGACGTCAGTCCGGGCGGCGACACGGGGAGCTGGGCGTGCGGACGGTGGGATGCATAGCAGGTGTACATGGGGGAGGAAAATGAAAAGACTGCGAAATTTGCCTATACGGTCTTTCTCGTCCAGCTTACACGCGTTGAAGAGCTGTAGGAATTGCAGCAGCAGTACAACGATTTCTGGTGATTCGAGCGAGCGTCGACCAGTGACCTGTTTACGGCGAACTGAGCTAGAGCATCTAGCAGATGCTTAGTGGTAAAGTACGCGGAAAGATGCAGTCGAGTATAGCAGCTCGTGCAACGGGTTCGCTCTGGAGTGACTTGTTCGAGTATGCTAGGCTGCACCACTAGAAAAAACTAACATGACCTCGTCAGTGATAGATATCACTGGAGCTCTGGGGAACGCACCCATCCCTCAAACTCCACGCTGAGCCCTGCCTATTAGGCCACCACCCAAGCGTGTCCCAGACCAGCAAGCACGATAGTCAGCAGCGCACATGAAGCATGTCAGGGTATCTTCAGCTCCTTTCGGGAAGCGTGTATCTGAGAGGTAGTGATCATCCGCAATGAAGCCGCTAGGATGCCTGCCAAACATTTTAATAGGTGTTCGACGGCCGTGGAAGACGAGAATTTGTGCTGCGTTACAGAGGCAAGAGCGAATGTCTGCGCCGGGCATGGAGAGCCCGGGGTATTGCTAGAGAAGGTGTCTTCGGCTTCATGAGAACGACAGATTTTCAACGAGCGTACAGCTTCGGCCTCATCATGTCTAGCAAGTAAGACACGAACGTCTAAGTCGTCAGCCGTCAGCAGACGCAACGGGAACTTTCCAGAAGGGCGTGTAGACTAGCAGAAGTCGATTATGAGACTTTCGAGAGAGGCAGGTGTTATGTCCGCAAGATGAGCAGTACAAAATGCTATCTTCGGCGAGCTAAAGTAGACATTCCCAACACAGACGGCGTACGCGTGGAATCTTGTCCGTAGATAAACGTGGGTTGTATTAGGCGATGCAAGCAAAAGGTATGGCGAGTTTGGCTGGTATCGATTTGGTGAGAGCTCAGGCCATTATGATAAAGTACTCGCATGTCACGGGCCCAAGCCCAAGCTGAAGAGGATCGGGGTTCCGGGCGTTAGAATTTATTTATCAAGACCCTGGACACTGCACATCATGCATCACCAGTTAAGCTAGCGCTCAGGACAAGCTCTATCAGTGAATCGCATGCTACAACGATGACAGAATGCCCTCATCGACGCTTTTATTCCGTGGGGTGTGCCCTCTGCCATGGATTGCGTGGCAGTGCACTGGATAGCTGCGACTGTTAATTGTGTTCCATCAGCCTAATTGAGCGTTTACATGTGCGAATTATGCATGCGCCGTGGCTGCGCATACAATATGCGTAAGGTAGGGGTCGCCAGGAACGGGCACCCTTACATAAGCAGCGCACGTGGCATGGGCGCTTGCGCAAAATCCGAGGGATCGAGACAGTTGTAGAGAGGTAGAATACATATTTTTCAGTTCTTATGTTTAGACTTAAGCCATTTCTTAAACTCTTCCTTCAAAGAAGCTGCGACATGGGCTGGTAACATCCGGTGCCCGTGGAATTTCCGGTTCGCATATGCCGCCTCCGCGCCATTGAGACCCTGTGCGTATGAGGAAATGAAACGGGCGGCACGATTTGCCCATCTACACAAGGGCAATGATAAATATAATAATAGTATGAGAGATACGGGTGCTGACCGCCAAATTTGAAGGAGCGAAGCCTTGTCAAGGGCCTCCTTCACATTCTTCTCCATCTCTTGAATGTTGTTTGTCGGAGGTGTATTGCGGTAATGGAGCTTTGAATAGCCCCAGTATTGCTCTATGAAGTTAGTTTCTGGGTGGTACTTGGGATAGAAGTCGCAGAAGTGACCGCGGGACTCAATATATTCCTGCAGCTGGGGCTTCTGCGAGACAAAGTCAGGTTGGTTGAAGAGCAAACGCCGACAGCAGCAGCCGGTGCAGCCTGGTAGGCACTTGGCAAAGCTGTCAAAGCATTGAGCCTTCAAACCGCGCTCCGGCCAGAGACCACGCTCCTGAATGATTTGCTCCATCCCCTTAAACCATCTCGGCATCGTCGGATGGTCTGCTGGGAAGTAGAGAGGCTGCGAAATCTTGTTCTGCCCATCCATGAACCAGCCGCTCGCATTGGAACC
>NW_006767633.1:127344-172994 GCF_000300595.1 Phanerochaete carnosa HHB-10118-sp | reverse complement strand
ATCTTTTCTTCGCTTCTGCTCAGTTCGTAGTCGTCATTTCTTGTGTAATGGCTCTTTCGCTTTTTTAATGCTTTCTGGGCTTTTTCAGCTCTTGTATAGACCTCTTGTGCCTTTCTGAGGACCTCGACATAGTCCTGGAGTGTGTCCTCATTAAATTGAAGGTGCTGGTCACTTTCCTCGGCTTCCTTTTCATCTGCTTCTCCGCCCTCTTCACCTTCTTCTCCTTGCACAAAATCTCCAGCCTCCTCCTCCTCTTCTTCCCCTTCCCCTTCCCCTTCCCCTTCCCCTTCCTCCTCTTCTGATACATTCTCTCCATCATCCTCTTGTGTATTCTCTTGAACCCAAATCCATCCAGTGTCATAGGATGCCTCACTCCCTTCCGGGCTGGCAGAGCTTGGTGGAGAAGGTGATTTGATGGTAGAAGCCTCTTTCTGCTTCTTCCTGGCCTTGTTTAAATTATTAAGACGTGAAAGCTGCTGCCTGGATGGTTTAACCATAGCAAAGTAATGAGATTAAGTGTGTATAATGACTGTACAAGCCAATCTGGTGTGTTGACAGGGCATATCCTGTCTCCCGCTCTTGCCTTTCTTGGTAAGCGCCCATTAAGCGCCGCGCAAAATCGCGGCCTCTCAGAAACCCAAACCTCGCCAGACAGCGCAACTCGGCGAGAAAATGTGTTTGGTACATTTGAGATAAATCAAGTTATAACTTCACTATATGGCAACATTTTTGAATTCTGTTGAATAGGAATTGTAGCTACAAGCTCTGACAACACTTCCTACAGGCCCAAATCCTGAAATCTTCCATGGTGTCGTCGTCATTACGGCCGTTGTTGTCGGCAGGCGTCTGCTTACATAAGGGGTGCCCGTTCCTGGTGACCCCTACCTTACTGGACTCGAGGATCCCGGTTAAGCGTCTCCCACCCCCAGCTCTTCTGCTCAGTCACATCCTAGCCATGAGCCCGTTGGAGAATCTCCCTCTGTATGCGCGAGGTTACCTGGAAGGAATGGTATTGGACAGAGGCCTTCTCCAGCCGCTGCCCGACAGTGCGAAACTACCAGAGTGCTGGGTAACGACATTTCGTCCTCGTGAGGGGGCCGGATTTATCACTTCTCATCGTTTGCATATTAGCAAAAAACTTAACGTTCTCTCCGGGGGCCGACTCGGAGGTGAGGGGGAGGAGTCATATGTAGCAGATCGCAGCGTCGACCCGCTGTATCCGTTCTACTACTATGAAGTAGCCTTTGTAAAGAACCCAAGAGACTGTCCAGGTCCGAGGTAAGTCAAGAATCTGACCGCAATTCACCATGGCCTACATTAACGGTACTTGTTCGTACAGCGTGGAAATTACAATAGGATTCACGTCCAGTCCATCCGTGTTTTCGTCTGCGTCACGGTTGGTTACGGAGGATCCTCAGTCGGGAACCGCAGATGCACCCACGACTTTCTGGGCTCGAGCTGGGCCCTTACTGTACCATGGCCATGGCAAGCAATTCGTGATAGCCTCAGATGAAACCTTTCAGCTCGGTGTGGGCACTACCCAAAACCCTTTCAAAGGCAAGCTTGTATTGCAATACTACGTATCGTCATCTGACTTCGTGAGACTTGAAGCCCGAACTACACTTGGGTGTGGGTCTCACGCGTTGGCGGCTACATATTTTATACCAAAGACGGTATTATCCTCGGTATGTCACGTCCTGCAGATCTTACGCAGTGTGCTTGATACTGTATGACGGCAATCACAGATGACTCACACCAAGACGTTGGTGAACTCAAAGGAAAGGCACTGCGCCCTGTTGTGCGCGTGAGACATAGATATTCCGACACCGCCTCCCTATATATCTCCGCCAATTTTGGGCAATATTGCTTCGCCTTCGACTCAGGCTTTCGATCTATGACGGAGCATTATTTCGCCACACGGCGAAGGAATTTTTTGGACAGTGCTAGGTTGTTGCCCAGCGAAATTATTATCATTATAGCTGCCTTTGCTGCGGATGCTGCAAGAGAGTGAGTAGTCTCTTATTAAGGTCGTCGAGGAGAGTTCAGCTAAGTTAACGTGCTCCTAACTACTCAGCGACATTGCAGCCTTGAGCAGGCTTGCCATGGTCTGTTGGACGTGGGCATGGATATGCCGCCCTACCATGTTCGAGCGTATCCACATCGGAAACGTAACTCAGCTTCGCAGATTGTACGATATATCTAGGTCTGTGAACCCCGCGCACCTTCCACGTGAGCTGCGCGTAGGCGGCATGGTCATCCAACCACTCGAAGCCCCAAGCTTGGCTCTCGTTCTTTCATCGGTCGGCTCTCGTTTCTCTGCCAAGGCCCAATACATCGGCTGGCTGGAGACATGCGACGCATCAGGCATTGCAGCACATATCCGGCAAGCACCGCCACGCATCGAGGCCGCCATCTCAGCTCTTCTTCGCCCATTCCGCGACCTCCTCTCCCTGCACATAGACCGGGTCGAATTCCGACCCCTTACGTACCTCCTTCGCATCATTCGTGGACTTCCCCGAATCCAGAATATCCACCTCATGCAAGTAGCGGTCCTGGAAACTACGGAACAGTTCTACTGGCCGCTATCAGTTCTTTTGACGGAGCTGCGGGTTTTCCAAGTGGTGCGTTGCAAAGTACCCGCGTGTATAGCTCCTGCATTCGTCTCGCTTGGCCTGCGCGGCAAGCCCGAACTGATCTCCTCACCCGCTATCGTCTCGCAAAGTCGCCGACAGGTGAATGGGATCTCACTGCGCCATGACGACGAGTATGCTGTTCTGCGAATAATTCAAGCAGTGGGAAGCCTACATGCGTTGTTCGCCAACAACGCTGAGTGGGTGCGGTGCAGTATGTCAGTGAGCGGCGGCTCGGGGGGTCGAGTTACCGAGTACATTACTGGTGAGATCTGGACAGGTTGTCATGATTCTCGCCTAAATTTTTAACGCTTTCGCAGTTGAATTGCACAATGCCCTTGCGATCAAGGTCGAGGTAGAGAAAATGAAAGAGTCGAAAGAAACCCTTTGGCGTATCAAGGCGGTCGCTATCGTAATCCCCTCCGACTCCATTCCGATACAGGATCTAGCAGAAACCCTAGCATCTCTGGATACCTCATTCGCTGAAACCTCCAGACAAGCGAATCCTCCACTTAGATTCCGATGCCACATATTGTGTCCGAGTCCAGGGCCCGAGATACGGACGACCATATCCAGTGCAATGCCTTTGCTCCGCGCGGAAGGAAGAGTGCTGGCCGACCTTCCACGTCATTAGCCCGAAAGATACATTCCTGTCTGCTTTATCATCTCTCCTACCAATCAGCACTATCCCATTCAACGCCGAGTCTAGTTCTTCTTGTAATGCTCGAACCAAACCCCAGATTAAACAGTGCGCGCTGCCAACCGTTGCAGTGGTAGCGTCCCCGCTTCCTGTGGCATCGACCCTACTTTTACATCCCGTGCTTGCACTGTCGAGCTCGCGTACTTGTGGTCCATGCACAGGGGCTGTTGACCCACACTCAACATCTTCCACCGTGCCACGTCGCCGGCCTCGGGCAGCAACCCGGGCACGCCTTGCAGCCCCTCTCCCGCCATAGGTTGCTAGGAAGCTCCACGTCGCACCGCTCCGCTTGAGTGTGACTCGCACCATGAGGCCCTAGGTACACCCTCTGTACTACCGAGTTTGCTGCTGGCGTCACGCCGGCCTTCGAGCCTGCGACCCTGTACGAGCTCAAGGATGGAGCTTAGGCTGCCGGAATATGGAAAGAGGACGTGTAGATCAGACGTGGAGTCGGAGAGAAGAGGTGAGGGAGGGCGCGAGGGCCGACATGGTGGGTGGTAGATGCGAGGGAGGGCATGAGAGCAGGTGGTGGCACGGAATCCCCGCCCGATAGGAAGGATGAGGACGACGGACGGATCCATCTCTTCGTCCGCACTGCATTTGTTCTGAGTGAAGGAAAATGTCGAAAATATCATGAGATTGACTAGTGTGCCGTACGTTCATACCCTTACGCCTAGCAATCGCAGAAGGAGATTTGCCACGAAATCAGAAACACGTACAGGTATATCGTGTGGATTCTCGATATCAATCCAGGCGGCGATACGCACCGGGGGGGGGGGGGGGGGGGAGCATGCCGCGGACGGTGAGATGCATAGCACGTGTGCACGAGAGAGGAAATAAAAACAGGAAGTGGCCTATATGGCCTTTCTCGTCCAGTTAAAAAGCTATAGGAGTTGCTACGGCGGTGCAACGACCCCTGGCGATTCAAGCGAGAACCAGCGACCCGTTTGCGGCGAGCTCTGCTAGAGCACCTAGTAGAAGCTTGGTAGTAAAGTGCGTGGAACGGTCCAGTCGAATATGGCAGCTCTACGCAACAGATTGATCCGCTCTAGAGTAGCTTGTTTGAGTGTACTTGGCTGCGCTACCAGAAAGAACCGACATGGCCTCGTCAGTAATAGATGTCACTGGAACTCTGAGGAACGCACCTATCCCCTGAATTCTGCGCTGAACCGTGCCTATTAGGCTATCACCCAAGCGTGTCCCATACCGGCAAATAGGATAACCAGCAGTGCACATGAAGCGTGTTCTGGGTACCTCCAACTCTTGTCAGGAATCACGTATCGAAGAGGTAGCGATCCCCTGCAATGAAGCCGCTAGGATGCCTGCCAAACAGTTTAATAGGTGTGCCCGTGGAAGACGAGGACTTGTGTTGCGTTGCAGAGGCAAGAGCGAGCGTCTGAACCCTCAGTCGTCAGCAGGCGCAACGGGAGACGCACCAGAAGGGCATGTAGGCTAGCAGAGGTTGGTTACGAGACTTTCGAGAGAAGTAGGTGTTATATTCGCAAGACAAGCAGTGTAAAATGCTGCACTTTGGCGAGCGAAAGTAGACGTTCGCAGCGCACGCGGCGCATGCTTAAAAGCCTTGTACGCGTGGAATCTTGTCCGTGGATGAATATGGGTTGTATTAGGTGATGCAGGCAAAACGCATGGCGAGTTCGACTGATATCGATTTTGGTGAGAGCTTAGGGCGCCATGGAAAAGCACTAAGTCGTCCGAGCAGAGGAGAATCGGGGTCCCGCGCGTTGGAGATCATTTGCAAGACCCTGGACCCTGGACACTGCCCACCACCTGTTAAGCTAGCGCTCGGGACAAGCTCTCCTTGGTCAAACCGCCTGCATGAGCTCGTCAGTTGGCCACAGATGAGTGGGAGCAAGGTACTTGAATCTACCAGTGTGGGCGCTCTATCTTCTGTTGTCAAAACCGCGGACGTCTTCTGGTGTCGATATCGTGAAATAGCTCCTCAGCCGATGCGTTTAGTACTCCATGATCTCTTTAATCCTTCGTCATCAAACAGCATACAGACCCGCGAGTTTATGGAGCTGCTTGCGCGTAGCGCAACGAGCACCGGAGAGGGCAGCAGTGAGGCAATCTGTCTCGAAGGCATTGGCGGCCTCGCAGAGCACGCGCTCGACATCCTCGGCGGCCTAGTTCGGACAGTAAATCCTTCGATGCCTAAATGTTGATACAGAAACTAACCAGTCCCATGGCTTGTCTTATCTCAACGCTTCTTCTACGGAATTTGGGTGTGAGATGTGACTTTACAATTGATATTGAGTATTACGTTTGTTCGCTGGGAACGACTTGCAGTGTTTTGTCGATATTATAAATCTGCTTCGATTCCCCCGGTTTTCCTCTGCTTGAGGGAGGATAGATATGACACATTCTCCTAGCCTGATGCCGTGTAAAATCTCCAAGGTGGTTTCACGCTTACGTCCTTGAGCTTTACTCTGCTATTTTTACCGAATAATCCCGAATGCCGGCGTAATACGCCTTCTGTCTAAACTCTCCAGCTCAGAGATCACACCTACCGGCGTTGGCGACGTCCTATATATCACCGCTCACTCTCTTCCATCGGCCGAAGGTACCGGTGAGGCAGCAATGCGCATTTCGCGAGCGTGCTCCGGGGAGCGCCACAAAGGCCCAATCGCACGTCAGCCCGTGATTATGTCGCTCCTCTTCATTGCCGGCCCATCACCATTCGGGCTTACAGAGCTGACTGTTCGGACAACGTTCGGGCGAAGACGTGCCCGAGTCAAAGCGCGTCACCGCTCATATATATCGTGCTCATGGGAGATGTCGAGCTTGGCCCCCTTCAAGCCTCAAATGGGGCGCTCCCACGTCAAGACCGACTACAACAGTCAATTGTCTCAATGACACGATCGTACATGCACAAATCCGTTCGATGATAAGGTAGAGGCGACATTCTTGTCGTTATCGCGGGGTCGTCGCGTTAACACTCGGCCCAGCCAGCAGGGTATTCAACGGTCCAACAATCCAAACCCCATGTCTGGGGCAGAGAAGGGCATCATACCCGCTCGATGATCTCCACATGACCCTTATCGTCGGCCTTGTACGTTGGCGAGGGCGACGCGCCTGGGGCGGGATGCTGCCTCTTCTCGAGCGTGGGCGCGGCTGTTGGTGCACCAATGCCGCTATGCTCTTCGTGCGCGAGATGACCGACAATTTGGTCGAGGTGCGGCGGCGTGATAACTGCAAGACGGATGAGGATTCCAGGCGATATAAGTACAGAACGAGAGAACAGACCTCGAGACGAATCCGCGAGGATAAATTCATGGAAGGTCGCAGCCAGGAGAGTCGCGGGGATATTCGTCAGTGCAGCAATCGCGGCATACCGACCACCTGCAGCGGGAGTACCCCAGATGGCCATGACGGCGAGGCGCGTGCCGAGGTCACGCGCGGTGTTGGTCGACAGGCCGACGGGAGAATAACCCCAAATGCACATCGAGCTGGGAAGCGACGTCAGCATGAAGCCAAACAAAAGGTCAAGTGAAAGAACGCACTAGGAGAAGGACACGATCCAAGGACCGGCGGCAGGCGGGACCAGGAAATTGGTCGGGTCCATGCAGCTCCAAATGACAAGGCCAATCAGGAAGTCCTGTGCAAGATGAGCAGGTTAGCGCGCCGGAGTCTGATGCGCATGGATCAGTGGCGTACGTACACAAACAAGCTCGTTAAAGAAGACCTGACCCAGGTTTGACCCTGGCGGCGCGTACAGCGCGAAGATGCCCGCGAGGCCCTGTGGCGTGAACATGACAGAGTCGAACTTGCCCTCGCTTATAAGCGTCGCTTCTGTTGCTGTGATGTTCACGTGCCATTGCACGTAGACGAAGAGCGTAGCGAGGAAGGCACCAAGTATCTGGGCCACTATGTATCTAGAAGGCGACATTGAATACACTTGTATGAAAACCGAGATAATCGGAGGCTGTACCGGCATGCCTTCGTGACCGGAAAGCCGCGATAGACGACTTGGCAGATGGTGACTGCAGGGTTAAAGTGACCACCGGAAGTAGATCCACATGTCTATGTACATTCTAGTCAGCCAATAGCAGAGGCAGCAAATGAGCCAAACTCACGATGAGGGCGAACAGGATTCCGAATGCGTATGCAAATCCAATCTGCAGGACAGCTGCATGGAAGCATTAGCTGCTCCCACCTTGGCACGGAAGACGAAGCAGGATCTTACATGAAAGAGACTCGTTGTTGAGATTGCCGATGACGAAGCCAGCGGTAGAACCAACGCCTGCAACATACTGAATACAATATTCCCACCAACACAAATGACAGAGCTTCTCGCACCAGCATAGACATAGAAGAACACTCCCATCTGTCATGGCAACCCGCCATTGAGAATTCAACATCGGGTACAGTATATCTGTCACTTACGGTCTCCGCGACACATTCTACAAGCCAATGCGCCTGACGGTGACGGTATCGTTCCCATACTGAGAAGACCCGTGGGCGGGTTCGGACGTCCGCGAGATGGACGACATCTTTGTGGGGGAGCTGGTGCAAGGACATCGATGGAGTAGGGGAAGGGGTGTCACGGGTAGCGAGATGGGATGGAAAAGGCCCGGAGGACAACAGCACAAAAGGCTGCCTTGACGGCTATATGTACGAGCGCGCCTGCTGCATACTGTGGTGGTGTTTGCGTGGTGCGTTTGGCGCACTCGCTCGCATGGTCTCGCGGGAATCAGGGGCAAATAGCTCCCGGCACATCATTCTGGCGCTCAGGGACAGCTAGCCTTGATGCGGGGAAGCTGGGAGATGGACCTCAAGTGTAAACCTGATCAGGGGATCGGTTAGGCATGGTCTCGATCTCCACGAAAGTCGGATCCTGCGTAAACTGCGTTTGACTGCGGGCTCGCCAGTCTCTTTGGTGGTCGGCAGGTGCAGAGCGAGCATTACCAGAGACCCTAGGTAGGTATCAATGCTCTCCTATACCGAGCGATAAGAGAGAACCACGAGCGGTGAGAGGGCGACTCGCCCTCAGATAAGTTGCCTAATTGATTGCTTGCCGTCCTCCCCTTTCAGTGACCGTCGCGGCGAAATACATGCTGCCGAGAATTTAGCCCCAGGGCCGCTCTTTCTGGTAAGCAAACCACCACGGTGGAGTGCTCATGTGGACAATCACGCGTATGATGGAGGCGACTGGTGAGCTAGCCGATGCAGTTCCCATGTCGGGCATCCCAAGCACTAGGGGACGATGCCGAGAAGGTTGTCCTGACAATGGTGAGCGACGTAAGAGCGCAGTTCATTCTCTATGCCTCAGAGATGCAGCCTCGCACCATATCACTAGGTCTGAACTTTTCTCGGCGTTCAAGCGCTTCTAAAAGGAAACATATAACGAATTGGAAGTGCTCATGAGGTAACGCGAGTCGACGGATCTAAGACAGGAACTCACTGGTCATCTCGCCACCAGGAACGGAGCACGATGTACGGCTGTAATTGAGATCTCACGGCTGGCCGCGCTCCTGCGAGGAGAGTAATCAAGGATTAGAGGAAGGCGGCATCCGTCGCACAAACGATCAAGGACTAAGCGTAGAATTGGATCCGTTGCGGCCCGCTGCTTAATGACGCCTATCATTTGATGCGCCCTCCGGGCCCTCCGTACCTCTGTGGGAGGCGCCTGCAGTCTGTTTGCATTCCGCACCGCCTGGCTGATATCGTCGTTACCTGGCACAGCGACGACGTTGCTCAGAAGAGATGTTGATCTCCATGATTTGCGTGTGAGATGGCCGAGGTCGATCCTGTGCTGCCCCCAACGTCGAGATTTTCTCGCTCTTCTCTTTTGAACGTTAGTCCCCCATACCGCCTACACCGGCGAACCGCATGCCCACATACATCTTCGATGATTATTTCGGAGACGAGAGACCGGGAGTGGCGACGGCAGTTCCGACCTTTCTCCCTGCCGTAAATCAGTGGGACCCGATAGGTGGGACGTGCGCGAGCTGCACGCTGTCCACGAATCTGGACACACCTATTAACCCAACGAAGGCGCAGAATGGAACCTGGCACTCGGTGACGGTGAGCCCGGATGAGCCCGAGACAACCATTACTATTACCTTCAGTGGTGAGTCCCCACTCCAGCTTCTGGCCTATCTTTCTAGCTTACCGGACTGTAGGCACTGCAGTGACTGCCTACTGCATCTTACCGCCAGATCTGGGCCCGTGGATTACATCCTACATGAACATGTCGTTCATTCTCGACGACGATACGGTCGGCAAATTTGAAAGAACTGCGAGCGGGACCGACTGGACATACAACTATCCGGTATTTTCCACGTCGAACCTGGAGAATAAACAACACACCTTCGTGGTGCAACCCCGCGCAGATGTTAACACCTCGTACATGGTGTTTGACTACTTCACGTACGAGTAAGTCCTCGAACTCGGTATGGACAGGCGAGTGCTGATATCTTGCTAGTTTCGAGGATCCCTCACCAACATCCGCTCCTTCAATATCGCCGTCTTCTCCCGAACCAGCGAGTCCTCAGACGTCAAGCACATCCAGTTCCTCGTCAGAATTGTTAGCCAGTCCTCCATCTGGCTCTCCGTCGACACCGTCTTCAGATCCTTCGCCCAACTCTTCTTCGACATCATCTTCAGACTCTGCACCTAACCTCTCATCGACATCGCCTACTGTAAGTTCTGCACCCAACTCCCCATCGTTATCATCCGTCAATTCTGTACTCCACCCTTCATCGGAATTCATCCCTGGCCATTCTGCCAGCTCTTCATCGACCTCATTTATCGGACCGACGTTGGGTAGTAACTTGTCGTTGTCAAACCACTCTAGTATGCCAGTCGGTGCTATTATTGGCGGCGTGGTCGGCGGCGTAGCATTCATCCTTTTCGGTCTCTTGGCTTTGTGGTATATCTGGCGACGCAGGGCGCGAACACGCGAGCGGCTGGTGGCGTACGAAGCCAAGGAAGCAATATACGAAGTAAGCTACCCAGCGACGACCCCCTTCCTGGCGAACGAACCTGCGACAAGCTCAGAGGCCAGCAAGCAGTCTGCAAGTGTAAGTCCAGCGCCCCGCCCAAGCGACCATTCCGCATCTGGCTCGCGATGGGAATCGACGACGCTGCTCTCGAGCTCGTCGCAGTGGCCGAGCAGCGCAGAAGGGAAGCGTGCGCTGGCCGACGCGAGCCTGCAGCGCATGATCGAGATGGAACGACAGGTGGCGCAGGACGAAGGTCGGGTAGACGGCGAGGAGAACGGGCGGCTGCAGCGAGAGATCGAGGCACTCCAGGCGCAGGTGCACCAGCTGAACATGGCGTTGGAACAGCAGGCGGAAGAGATCAGGCAGGCCGCATTGTACGACGAGGCGCCGCCGAGTTATGAGGCTGAGTTGGAGCGGCGAAGCACGGCTGGGCGATCTTAAATCTCGAAGCCATGAAAACTCGCGCATGTTAGTCGGCATGCTTTCATGTACTATTGCGGCAGCGGGCTGCTACGACGCTCATTTAATTGAATTTATGCATTTTCCCCCCGTAAGAACGCTCATTGTATGCGCTTTCATGTGCACGGATATGTGTTGAAAAGCGGATTCGTTTCTCTCAATAGCGCGTTTGTCAAAGATCCTGTCACAACGGAAACTGAGCCTGACGAGCGCACCTGACTGTTCAAACGTTCAGGTACATACCACGGGAATGCAGAAGACTAATATGGCTCCTTGCACTGCACGATCGGGTTCCGCAGCGCGATCCGTGCGCACGAGACGCGGGTTGCCCGTGAATACCATCCCGGCATACCAGCCCGGACACGCACCCACGCCAATTTCGGGGGCTCCACACTCAGACGGCATTCGAATCTCGCAAGGCTCACGTAAGCGGGACAGTCTTATTTTGCACAGAGCGTCGGTCGCAGATCAGTTTCGTCCTTGCGTGACTGTGCCAATTGGGATGATGCGTTTCGCATGAGCCCACCTGACAAGAGGCATTGAGCTCGTCCAGCACCGGGCAGCGATTACCCGCCCACATTCCCGTGCCGAGCCCTATGTATGCGTACAGTACCCTCAGATATAAGAGGGTATCAGGTCGGGAGGGCAGTCAGCCCGATACTAATATGGCGTTCCGTGGGGTCAGTCCGAGCCCGCAAGCGACAGATAGTCATTGTATTTACTCACCAAGACGCTTCGTACCTCCCCTCACCTTCAAGTCTTCTGCAGGCGCAAATATGTCCAGCGATCGCGGTCGACATTGAGAAAGAGAGAAGGCTCGGACATAGCTCGGGTATGCGTCGGGCTTACGGTGGATGTGTCGTTGACCGTGTCAACATTATAGTCACGCTGGCTGTTGCGAGTTCTCGGCGAACATCAACATGTCGCGTGGATGCACTCCTAGTCATGCGCTACGCTGGCTTTCCGCTGACCTGCCATTTTTTTTCGATTTACTGCACGGTAGCGACGTCACATGTCGCACACCGTTTCTTATCTGGCTCAACGCTACGCGTCGCAACCAGTTGGTAAGCCATTCGTCCGCAAAATATTATCATATAACTTGCGCTTCCCCTTACAGCGCCACGTCAAGCCTGCAGACTGTCAGATCATACGCACTCATACGTGCACATTGCCCTGTATACGCGTTTGAATCTTCTGTCTCCTTCAAAAGTTGCCGGGTCCCGTTGCAGCTCGTCCTGAAGAACGTTGACCACGTGCCGTGGTGGCAGCATTTGCGCGTTCGGTTTGTGAGGTGCAGTCATGTCGCGGCGTCGCTAACGCTTCGTCCAGAGATACGGCTATGACTTGTGTTGAACGCCCAGAGATAATGCGCAATCTACGACACCTTCCTAATGAGGAACATCATGCGCCCTCGGCATTTTCCGAAGTCCGCTGCGGTCACCGGCCGCGACCCTGCCTCCTTTCCTGTTCACGACGTCGACATGTCACTCCGGGACGTGCAGAGGCGTCCTAAACCATGTAAGTACAGGCACATGTTGTGGCCTCTGGTGTTGAGCTCATCACGCTCCGTTGTAGCACCCAAGCTGACGCGCGGGCACGGTCAGCACGCCACAGCACCGGCTCCTCCACACCCCTTCCAACAGCTCCCGCAGGAGTTGATTGACCAAATAATCGATAAGCTCTGCAAAAATATCCCGACTCTGAAAAGTTGCTCCTTAACGTGTCGGCGCTGGCTCCCGCGGAGTTCGGCGCATCTCTTCGCATCCTATGCCATTCCCCCGCTGCCAAACGACATCGACCTCATCCTCGCGACGCAGTCCACAGCGCGCATCAGCTTCAACGTTGTAACACTCACTCTTTATTTTACGTCCTTCGACCAGTTTAGTGTCGTCAAGGCCTTGCCGCGCCTCCGCCAACTCATTGTCTACGCCGAGTTCGTCCGCCGAGATCACTTGCTTGCCCAGGCGTATGCTTCTATGCCGAAGCTGAAGACCTCAGGGCGTGGCATTAAACTTCTCGACGTACGAAATGCGCCGGTGTTTTTGGTAGACTGGCTCCTGCAGCTGTTCGACTCTGTCGAGACACTCCGTCTCGCGTTTATCACGCACACAGATGACGTGGTGCTCTGTCGCGAGTCCCATGTCGTCAAGAACCTGTCGATAAAACATATGAGTGTGGGAACCCTACATCACCTGCCTGAAATTCTCGAATGCGGTGCGCTTTCAGGCCTTACGGTGGATGTCAACGGTCGTCGTGAAGGCGGCTATGAATCTGCTATACACGGCTTTATGCAAGATATCGGACAGAACATCGAGAGTTATCATCACATTGATTACTCCACAGGATGGTCCGGTCCCAGACCATGTGAGTGGAAGTGGCTCGACTCTGCTTTTTCGTGATGACAATAGACTGCTTTCCAGCCCGGGCGCCCACATTGTCCACCTACAAATACATTTCTTCGGTAACTCTCACGTCAGACTTATTCAGCCACCGCCGTTCTCGTAGTGCGTTGGAGTGGGCCGTTGTCTTTTTGGCCTCACTGCCGGCGAATATACGTCGCGTCAGACTCGTGTGCCACAGCCTTCGGGACAGCAACACAGCATCGCACGAGAGGGTGAAACAGATTGACTGGGCAGCGCTCGGTCAAGCTCTCCGGTCGTACACAAATCTCGCTTCTTTGGAGATCGGTGCTCATTATGTGCTATCTGCGAAAAGGTGTGGTTCGCTTGAGGACGATTATCTCGCAAGGACAGTCGTGCTCGAGAGACTCCCGGAACGGCTGAGACCAATTACCGTGTTTGTCTAAAAACCAATTTACAGATTAATAGCCGTCCTTCTCATGTCCTCGTATGTTGCAGTTATATGATCAAACTCTGTCGCGATGTTCGACTGTTACGTCGATACCCACTTCTCCACGAGATACATGTAGAGCTGGGGGATTTCTAAATCTCTTGGCCCACTACCATCGGTGAGCGGACAGTACCCGCTTCGGAGCCAGCCGCCAGCCGTCTGTGTTGCCATAGCTCACAAATCCACACGAGGAGAGCGAACTGGAAGTCTCGCGGCGCGTCCAGCGACTAAAAACTGCTTGCAAAAGGTCGCATTATCATATGCGCAGAACGATCAGGGGCAAAATAGGGCAGACCGACGCTACGGAGGGGCACGAGCTTGAACAGGCGGGTCGGGATTGGCGTCTATCAAAGCCGCCATCATCCCGACCAACGACACCCCCGAGATTTTTCAACGTCGGCTACGAAAAAGGAGGTTTCTTTCAACTTCCACTGTATCAGCATTTCAGGGTAAGCTATGTCTCACATAACTCAGACGCTCTTTACATCATGTTTCCATCCAGGCTGTGCGTTTTTTGTCAGAGCTCACGCAAGCTCCCGCCGGAGCTTTGCGACCACGTCATCGACTTCCTCGGCCAGGAGAGCAGCACAGAGGACACCAACATTGCGTTGAATTTGGAAGCTTGTAGCCTGGTGTAGCGAATTAGACACCTATGCTTCGACTTGACCTACTTGCGCGGTCGTGATGAAGATCTGGGTAACCAAGTCGTGTTTCTTTATCATGAGGATCAGCACGCTGACAAGGTCACCTACAGACTGGATATATATATATATAGCCACCCCGGATGTTGTCGCCCTGATCCTTCATTTGAAGACCCTGCGTATCAATATTCCTCCAGAGTTTACGATGTTGCACTCTGCGTGCCTTAGAGCCCAGAGCCGTGCCCACTGACAATCATCTCCCTCTACTCCGGAGTTCGCTTTGGGGCACATAGCCAATATCCTTCATCTGGTATCCTCCGTGTTACAGAGACTCGCCATTTGCTTTCATCCACACACTCTGCCGCACGAGCCGGATAGCCCCTTAGTAGCCCACAGGCCGCCCTGGCGACTATCGTCACTAATATCTCCTCTTTGACGCATCTTTCCATCATTCTCAAGCATCCGGAGCTCAAGCTGCCGTGCCGTCCTTGGGTGTGTCGACCCGCATCCGCAGCCGAGGCCATCCACAACGATGGTGGCCACAACAGTGTACCTCCCCGGGTCAAGCAGTAAGAAAATGATCTTGAACCCTATGTCACTATATGGCTTTATAATCTTCTAGACTAGCTTTGGGAGGATGCGAAGAAGCAACACGAGAGAGATGTTACGTGTTTTCTGAGGGTTGGAGACCCATGTTAGTTCTTTAGCGAAAGCCCAAGTCTGGTGCATAAGTAGCTCTGGCATTTGTTGTCTCGTACGGTCGCAATGTTGATTACTGGTGTCCGTTCTTTGACGTACAAAATGGACATCAGGATAGCTCGAGCATGCCAATGGCCTGACGAGATGATGCCTGCAATATTAAGGCTACTGAGCAACGCTGCAAACTCATCCCAAAAGTGTCGGCTTCTTATCCGGCGCGTAGTGACTATTATGACCAATCATCTTTATTCCCGAGAGTTATACTGCATCGGTGCCCGCGTCCGGCAGAGAGTATACATGACATGACCCAGGACACTTTACATCGCGACCGTTATGACTACGCTTCCTTAGTTTGTTCTTCCTCCCACTTTAATGCTACTTGAAGTCGCAAGGTACAACAGCACATATATAAAAACACGCCAGATTTGCCATATTCGAACGTCAAATGAGGATACGTGACTCCATGCGAACGTCAGCTGCATCGCTCATGTATTGCTGGCCTGCTCTTGATCGCTCTCGGGGATACGCATGACATCCCACGATGTCTAACAGTGAAGCAGATAGTAAGACGCACACTTTTACACAAATGATGCTATGCTACTCAGCCATGCAGGAAGCCTCTCAAGGACCGCCTTCTGGGCGTGGGCATTTCCAGCGAACGGGATTGGCCGATGAGAGTAGTCCAATGCGGCGATCTCAAGACCCTCGAGCGCACGACAATGCCCTAGCGCTCGCCCAACAGCGTGCCAGTCCAACTCCCGCATGAAGTCACGGAGGGCCTTATCATGGTCCGACAGCCCGCGGCAGCTCGTCACGAGTTTGGCGCGCCGCGCATGCCGAGGTAGAGACGAGAAGAGGACGAGCGTCTCGAGCCACCCGGACATGCTGAATGGGACGGCCTTGGGCGTAGTGACCACGATAGACTCGATATTCATGCATGTCGCAAGAGCCGATATGCCTGGGAACAGCGTCAATCAGAATCGCCAGCCGGGCGACGAATTCCATGACAATGCAGATGGGCTTACAGTTAGGCGGAGCATGCCATCCGCCAAGTGACTGCGCGTACTCGAAGTGTCGGATATGTTGGCCGGCTGTCTGAAGAAACTTGCTGATGCGCTCCGCGGACACTTTGTTGAAGTACGTCCCGCTCAGATCGAGCTTGATGCTCTGAAGCGTGCCGGGATTTGCAAGGTTGCCGACGTCCAGCAACGCGGCGCCCGTCTCTGACGTGATCTCCAGGTTTGGCATGTGTTCAGGAAGGGCGGTCACATCCGCGCTGCTGTGAGGTACCACGTTGACCTCGAAATGACGGACATGCAACGATATTCGTGTAGAGGAGGGTATGAAGTTCCGAAATGTGACAAGAATCGCTGATACCGGGAGTGAGGAGATGTAAAGCGAGCTGAAAAGGTGCGTGGAGCTTCGTGGGAGCCACGATTTGCAGACCAGCGAACAGCTGCGTAACGAAACGATGTCATGTTGCAGCTCGTCGATGACGAGGTCGATGAGTTCCGGAGGAAGGCGAAGAGAGCATAACGCTTGGCCGCGTGGTCGCAATAGGCTGGTCCTCGTGTTTAATGCCATGCTAGGGTTCTTAGTGCTGGTACAGTAAGTGGCGTCGTATACAGCAGAACCGTCAGTGTGTCGATAGATCCTATATGACAGAGACACCTGTACCTGCAGATGAGCGAATCCAATGCTTGGCCGCCGAACTATCAATATTGCCGGTATGCGGCTTGTGCCATGTGCGATGTATCCTGCGGATTTCTCGACGACGGTCGGAAACAGTGTGTGCGATACGGGGTCTCCCGCATTGACAGATGATAAAATGAACATGACGTGACCCCAGAAACCCCTCACGCCGCTTCCCCACGTCAGTATATGTTGCCAGTCGCAAAGGAAAATACGCCAGACGGCCTAGCACATATATTGAGCGAGGAAATGTGAATCAATATGTCTCGAACTTCGCCTGCAACGTCGTGTGGTGCTCCGGCTCTAACCCCCAGTGCTCTCCACTTCGTTCCACCACAACTCAACCATCCACCTCGGCCATCTACAGACCAACGCCAACAAAGAACACACCAACACTCACAAAAAGCCGCCCAGCCTATCCCACGACATCCAAAGTATCGTTCCATGGGACATTTGCAACCCACCGGCGCACGATCTCGCGGACAAGCGCAGGCTGATCGTGAGTCACGAAGTGGCCAGCACGCGCCATCAACACGTAGGTGAACGCTCCTGCACCCGTGCTGCCCTCACCCTGGCCGCCAACGGCGCGCACCGTCGCATTGTGCCCAGACCAGGGAAGATCTGGCGCGTCATTGAACGCGGCTTGATACGGTGAAGGGAGGAGGCGGAGCTGTATTGTCTTGGGATAAGCACCGAGCAGCATAGCAGTGATAGAGGATAGCACGTACAGTGGAGAGCACTCCCGGCCAGGCGCAGTTGGCATCGAGCTTACCTATGTAGTCTGTACACCGCAATGAGCGTCATTTCTCTGGGGAAGGGATGGAAGCACACGTACGCAGGAGTCGGTGGCCTGCTTTGAGGAGATGCTCATACATGAGATACGTCTGTTGTACCCTGCAGATGCATAGGACTGTATCAGCACAATCACAGAGCAGTAGGCAGTTGGTGTCACATATCGCCCGTCCTGCGGAATGCCTCCCACACCTCCTCGCGCACAAATGTAAAGTTGAGCGCTTCGGGTACCCCGAGCTTCGCCTTCGTGCTCGCGAGGTTCATGAAATCGACTGCGTATATCGTAGAGGGGTAACAGTCCTCGACCGTGCCGTTGCACTGTTCATTCACAGTCAGCACCAAGAACAGGACAGAATGCCGGAAACGACAGACATACGCGGAGCTCGACGTTTTGGTAGTCCCGTCCCTCGATGTACTCTGGGAATATACGTTGGCATACATCAAGCGCACCCGAGCGGCGTTCGATGGAATCGTTCATATAGGCCATTTGGATGGCTTCGAGACACGCGGGCAGCTTCTCGAATGCCGTGTGGCAAACGCTCGCGTTGTAGAAGTCAGTGAGGTAGCATCGTTGGTGTAGTGCCCAGCGATAGTTTGAAAGCCGATCCTACAGAATGGATAACTAGATCAGATAACGAAAATACAGCGTTAGACAAAGCGAGCAAGGCGCACCGATACTGGATTGCTGAGCATCGTACTCTCAAGGTTGATATGTCTTGCCCCAGGGACCCCGTGTCCCAATGCGAGTGCGGCGTTCTGCTCGTAGATAACTGTTGCGATGTGTGGTAGATAAATCTTCAGCCTGCGTCAGCGACCTGTACAGATCACCCAGACACAAGACTCACGCCACCATACGATCCGCCGGCGAGTACAAACTGGTTTCTGCATGATGTCAGGTCAAACTGGCAGGAAGGGGGAACGAGAAGAGACATACTTGGCAAGGTGCGGGTGTAGATGGAAGAACTTGAGCAGGAAGTCGTAGACGTCGTGTGCTGCGTCGCGCGAATTGTTGACCATCGTGCCGTGCGAGAACCCCACGCCGATGGGCTGTGAAGAGAGGCTGGCATTAGTGTATGAGATGGGAGAAGCAGAGAACGACATACGTGGTCAAGAGCAATTAGATTGTGGTGTTCTGACCAAGCGTCGGGGTTTAAGACTGTCGTAAGGTTTGAAATGACCTTGCAGTGTGATTCTAATGAAGCGGTTGGACATGGTGTGAGCTGGGATGTGCGAATGGAACGTACGGCCGAGGAGTGGATTGGCCATTCCGCTAGTTCCAGGGCCGCCCCCAACGGTTAATCTAGAGAACAGGTTCAGATGGATCCGCTTTGTGGAGCGGGTGCGTACATCACAGGCGCATTCTCGGGGTCGTGCTGTGCTTCAAAGTACCTGAAGAGCGCTGTTAGAAAAGTAACGTGCGAGAGGTGCGGGTCACGCACCAGAAGAAGGATCTCTTGGGCGTGTCCTCGTTGTCGCCGTTCAGTCCAATGTATCCCGAGTGCGAGACCCCGCCAACACAGAGGTCGTCGTGGGTCTTGACAATGTGATAGAATGGACCCAAACCATCTTTGCCTTCGCGTCTGCCGTACAACAGTGCTCTAGCAAGGTGGTCTTGGTGCGCGAAAGCCATGGCCGTGGCTCCCAGAGCAAGTAGAGCAAGGGCAGCCGAGCATACGGAGGGTCGCTTGCGAGGCCTGCTCCTCTCATTCGTGAAATCACGAGCAGCGCCGAGAGGCAGGACGAGGTCTTGCTTCACTTTCGGCATGTTCGCTGGTGGATGGCCCAAAAACCGCCAGAGGCCGCTTGGTGGGAGGAATTCTCGCGACGGGCGCAGAGCTTTATAACCAAGCTAGGGACCTGGATATGACCCATGTGGACACGCGCAGTGGACGCGTCATGCGTGTTATGACCAGCGTATGGTACACAGCTGCGGAATACCTGCCATGTGATGACCTGGTGATGACCGATAGAGAAGACACCATCGAGAATCGACTGTCGCGACGATAGCCATAGCGGATCAAATCCTGATTTAGGCAACGACGCATCATTTGTTGGCGCTTGAGCGCCGTTGGAGACCCCGACGCTCGTACCATAAACGATCGTCGCATACAACCAGGAGCGGCTTGACGCAAAACCAAAAGAAATCAAGCCTCAAAGCTTCAGCCTCAACTTCAAGCTTAAAGGGCGTACGTGCGCTTCAGGACAGCAAGAGGCAGCTCGCCGATTTAATCACATGACGCTACCGTCGGACGTTTATGCCGGCCAAAGTCCCATATCAAGCGTTCGTCAGATGATTCTAGATATCTCACAACTCGTGGGGGTGAGCTTATGAGTACCTAAGATGCCGTAGAAAGCTAACTAAATAGATAACAAGTTGCATTACTAGCATTGCCAATGATTGTGAAGCAAATAGACAAGTACGTCTACGGGTTATAATCATATAGACCATAAAATTCTAAGCTGCGAATATTTTCCTGGTAGTCCCTGTCTACGAATCGACTTTTTCTACTTTTTCTGTAGGGACCTGCTCAGGAATTTTGCCGTCCCGCTGCCTCAAATCTTCTTCGTCCCAACCTTCCTTCGTATCTGCAGGCATCCGCACAAAGAGGACATTAATGACCAAAGCTAGAACACAGAGCCCAACGCCCAAGAACAACGCTCCACGGTATCCCTTGACGGGGTCGCGCCGGCCATCGTTGACGTGTGTCTCGACTGTGCCCGCAAAGCCGAGGCCGGTGGACAACCCGTATGTCTGCATAACGCCAATGAGCGATCCCGCGACACCCTGTTCGGCACGTCGCACGGAGTTGGAGGCAATGACCTGCGCTGCGGTGATGAGCAAGTCTGGGCCGGCTCCGGCGATGATAATCGCAGGAAAAGCCTGCGCCCAGTATACCTCGTGCGTTGGCATCGTTGCGACAATTATGTTCGCGGTGAGGATCGACATGATGCCAAGGGCCATAATATACTCGATGCGAATGCGCGAAACAAGCTGCGCGCCGACAAATGCCCCTGCACCCGAGACGACGATGAACGGAGTGAGTGTCGCGCCCGTCGCGGTTGGCGTGTACTTGCGTATGTTGTACTCCCAATTAAGCGTGTACCATAGGAAGATGGCGAAGCCCATGAGTGAGAGGCAGACGATACCGACGATGGCGCCAAACGAGGGCCGAGCCCAGATTCCAAGCGGTAGGATAGGCTCCTGAGCGAATCGAGCCTCCCATATAATGAAGGCGACGGCCAACAGGATCGACACGATGAGAAGGACGTATTCGTATACTCTCTGCCATCCGACGACGGCCGCTTGGCTGTGACAGCGCTCAGAAACTTTGTCACGTAGGGACAGGCGAAGCACTTACTTCCAAGCAAAGTTGAACAGGAAGAGCGCAGACACGCCAAGTGCGCTACCAATGATGTCAACCTTGCCATCGGGCGCAAGAGGCTCGTCTCTCGGTGTAGAAATGAACGCCATCCCGAAGACCACGAAAGCCAGTATTGTCCTGGGATCCACATGAGCATCTTATCTACTCCTAGCAGCATATGATACTCACAGGAAGAAAAACATCCACTTCCACGGCGCAAACTGGATGATGAGCCCACAGAAAATACCACCACCAGCTGCGCCAATCGGTGCGGCGGCTCCAAAGAGACCAAGCGCAATGTTGCGCACTCGGCCGGGCGGGAAAGTAATGCAGAGGAGCGCAACACAGTTCGGGACCATGATCCCGCCGCCGATCCCGGAGCACCCGCGGAGTGCGCAGAGCGAGACGAATGTTGGCGCGAAGCCACTACCAAGCGTGAAGGCGATCCAGATCACGGCGCCGACAAAGAGCATGTTGTGGTGTCCGTAGATTGCGCCGAGCCGGCCGCCGGGGAGGATGAAAGCGCCCTGGGTAAGCCTGGAGGGAGACACATCGGTCGTATACCAGGGATGCCAGAAAAGATGGACGTACGGGTAGGAGGCTGCTATCCATGCAGTCGCTCCAGGGGAGAACTCGCCTAGCCTCGAAGGGATAACCAGACCACCATCAATGCCGCCGCCGAATGCAACCATCTGGAACGGTTGTATTCACATCTATCACGGAGCTCTCGCACACGAATCCGATGAGCTTGACCCACCTGTACAAGTTGTGTTCCGACAAGAGACGCCATGATCAAGATTTTGCGTTGCATAGATAGCTCATCGTGCGTCGCTGCCCGTTCTCGTGCCTCGGAGGGCGGTATCGTCTCGGCCGAGGACGGCGGACGCACGGACGTCGTCGAGGAGGCCATGGTATCGATATACAGCAGCTTTTGAAGGACAGAAGTTCATACGACGGAGTGATAGATAACTTCACTCTAGGGCCCGACTTTATGAAGGAGCGTAAACCTTAGCTAGGACCGCTGAACAAGCCCGAGGTGGATATGCCCGAGTGACTAAAAACCGCTGGACAAGCGGCGTGCACGTACTCCCGGGGCTCCTCACAACATCTTCTACTTCCGTTCACGGAAGACAGGAGAAGGCGGTGCTGTTGCACCATTGCACAGGCTACTTGCGAGCAGTCGAAGTGGCGTGCTGGGGCCTGGTATGCTAACTTCCCGCCGCTGATTAATGCTGCGGGGGTGGCATGTATGGGTTCCTTTTCGCTCCCTGTTCGCTCAACGGACTCTGTAATATACGCACAAATATTATGAAAATATTTTCTGGCATTTCTGGCAGCTGAATCTCAAGCTCTAGGATCTAGGATATTCCTGCGCCACAAGGCTAAGTCGAGTCCCACCTCGGGTACGAAACTTGTTTCGGATTGGGCAGCGGGCGCCGTTGCCCTCGTGTGTCGGAATTTTGACCACGGAGAACACGCTCACTTCCTTATCGCCAGACTTGTAGCGGTCTTCGTCGTCCTCGTCGATATCTTGCTGCTGTCGTCGTCAACGATGCTGCTGCGCTCGCTTTGCCCGTATCCGGGAGTGCGGGGGCGTACGAGACGGGGTGGAACATACGTTTCTCGACTTATGCCATGCAATGCGCCCTGCGTCTGCCCTCAGGCTTGTGCTACCCACGATCGGTGTCACAATTGCATCAGCATCCCCGCAAGAAATAAAGTAAGGGAAATGACAAACCGATGTGCTCGCACAATGCAACGTGCCCGACGTCGGCCTTACAGTAAGTCCGAGGTGGACGAGCGCTCCGAGCCCCTCGCGCTATTTCACGCGGTAGACGCCTTCGTCCTACAGCTGGGCTTACGGTTCCGCAGTGGCCTCACCCAATTTCGCTACCATACCGCGGGCACGTCGTCTTCCCGCGAGGCAGGCTCCGTAGCCAATGCCCTCGGCCTCTCCGTGCAGCCGCTCCTCTCCTCAATCCGCGTGAGTCGCTTCAAACCCTAGGCTTTCGTTGGCGTGTACATGGACAGCTCTCGAAGAACCGGGCAAGTCGACCACACGGAGAAAGTTAAAACATAGAAGAAATAGTGGGGGCATAGTAGGCGTGAAGACTGGGACAGGGGTCAGTACAAGGGCAGATGCCTGCAGGATTGCCGCTGGCCCGCTGCTGGACGTGAGGGTGTCAGCAACCTACAATCCAACTGGACTGGGCTACAACAAAGCTGAGGAGACAGACGAGAGGAAAATAGGTGAGGAAAGACCAGCTCAAGTCTGGCTTGTTATTGAGCAGTACGAGCTCCTTATATACATGTCAGACTCAATACCTAGATTATACTACAAATATACGGAGGTGTATAGAAAGTAAAAGAATACTGTGGAATCCAGGAGAACCATCCGGAACATGTTATTCATGACATTACCCTCCCGTCTAGAATCGTGTCCTTACGATTATTTACCAGTAGAGCCAAAACCTCCTCCTCCTTGCTGAGTTTCGGATAGATTTGAAACCTTCTCGATATCGCATGACGCAATACATTCCAAAATAACTTGTGCAATTCGATCGCCGGTGCGTACCTGGAAGAGTTGATCGGTAGTATTGATCATCACTACACGTACTTCTCTGGTGTAATCTCGGTCTACGACTCCAGCGCCAATATCTATCCCTTTAACTGCTAATCTGCTTCGTGGTGCAATCCGCGCATAGGTTCCGTGAGGGGCACGCATCGCTATGCCGGTACCAACAATCCTGCAATCTCGTGCTGGTATCTTAACGCTCTCGGCCGAGTAGAGATCAAGACCAGCAGCTTCTTCAGATCCTTGTTTTGGAAGAATCCCACCCATCCGTTGTACCAAAAGAGTGGCATCACGCGTGAGTATGTGAACGGGTCGTGTCAATAGAGAGGGGATTCGAATTGTCATAGGTGCGGGTTTGCCGGGACGTCTTGCATGGAATTCCTGAAGGAGTTCTTGACAATTAGTTAAGTTTGCCCGTGATTCCCAGGAACGGCGATCGCCGTGGGGGCTGTTCTTCCAGAGCACCTGATACTCCAGGTTTCCGTTTTGATCACGACGGGAGTCAAGAATGTTTTCGACTTCCCATTCTTCCTCGCCATTTACGAGGTCAGGGATTACAGGTTCACGTTGCTGCGAGGAATACGTTGGTTCTTTGAAGGGACTAAAGAGACTTTCATTGAACACAGGATGTTGTTTCCATTGACGCGAGAGTTCCAATTCATAGGCAGAAGCGCCGACTTTGTGTTTGACCTTGAAGGATCCATATCGCTTATCGTCAAGCTTCTTCATTGGTCTGTCAGTTCGGATGTTTATTCCTTCCAACCAGACTTTATCTCCGGCCTTGTACTCCAGTCTGTTTTTCCTCTTCCTATCGTAGAAACGTTTCATGGATTCCTGTGCTAGTCCTATAGCCGCACTGGTATCTTCGCGTACCCGACTCATTCGATCAACAAATTGTTGGACGTTTTTGCTAAGTCCTTCTTGTACCGGTTGAGTTCCTTCGTAAGGGTGATATCCTTTATTGACAAAGAAAGGAGTATATCTGGTGGAAGAGTGGACTTTGTTATGGTACAAAAATGCTGCAAGAGGCAGCCATTCGGCCCAATCGGCCTGTCGGTAGTTGATGAATAATCAGAGATATTGTTCTATCTCGTGATTGATGCGTTCCGTTTGTCCGTCTGTCTGGAGGTGATACGTGGTTGAGGGATTGGCTCCGATTCCGAGGGATCAGTACAACTCAGAGATGAACTGATTCTTGAATTCAGTTCCTCTATCGCTGATGATCTTTTGGGGTAGTCCATGATGTGCAACTACGTTATCTTGGAGTGTCTTGGCCCATCCTTTGGCGTTGAGCTCAATGGTACTTGGTATCGCGATTATCTGCTTAGAGTACATGCAGACGATTACGAGGATGGCATTGTACCCAAATGAGTCTGGTAATACGCCTATTTTGTCCACGAAGATTACTTCCCAGGGTCGTGAAGGAATTTCGTTTGGGAATAGAAGTCCGGTAGGTCGTGTCGTATGAACCTTGGTCTTCTGGCATTTCCCACACCCGGCCACGTAGTTCTGGATGTCTTCTTGGATTCGGGGCCACCAGTAGTTGCACGTGACCATTTCATGCATCTTGTATTGGCCAGGATATCTGGCTAATGGGGTATCATGGTGGTGAGTGATAATTTGCTCACGGAGTTTCCTATTTACTGGTACGTAGATACGATTTTTCCATGTCACGAGTCTGGTGTCATCTTCGTTCCAGTCTTTGTCCTTGTTCTGTAAAGCTACGGTAACTAGTGAATTTCGGTTCTTTTTGTATTTTTTAATTTTTGCGACCCAGTCCTGGTCAATTCCTTCTAAACTAAATACAGTACCACGAATCAGGGCACGAAAATGTTCTGGTTTCAGTAACACGATATCTGAATTGTCTTCCTTTCCTGCATTGTGCCCTTTTGGTGAGATAGTCTGTCTGCTTTGCCATTAGATTTACCGGGCTTGTGATGCAACGAGTATTGATATTCAACTAACTCGGTTATCCATCGGGCCTGCCGCCGGTTGAGCTTCTGCGGCTTCTGGAAGTATTCTAGATTCTTGTGATCCGTTCATATTTCAAACGGATGTATGGCGCCCATGAGGTACTAACGCCATTCATCAAGACTAGTCATGATCGCGAGAAGTTCCTTATCGTAAATCTCGTAATTTCTTTCGGCAGCTGTCATGGCTTTAGACAGGTAAGCGATAGGCTTCCATTTGCCGTCCTGCTTCTGGGCTAATTCTGCTCCTATGGCAAAGTCCGAGGCGTTGCATTCTACTCGGTATGGGTCATTGTCATTGGGTATGGCTAGCACTGGTGCTGTGCAGAGAGCATTCTTCGAGCTTGTGAAGGCTACTTCTTGTTCGACGGTCCATTCGAAGGTAGCGTTGCCTGTTAGTGAACTGAGCGGTTTTGCTATTTTGCTTTAATCTCGGATGAACCTTGGGTAGAAGTTGGTAAATCCGAGGAATGCCTGAATGTCTCGTTTGCACTCGGGTCGAGGCCAATTGACAACTCCTTCTATTTTGACTGGGTCCATGCAAACAACTCCTTTTCCTACTGTCATTCCAAGGTATTCTATTTCTGATTTCTCGAACTCGCACTTTTCTGGTTGAAGATAAAGTTTGTGTTCTCTTAAGATCTGAAGAACTTGCTGCGTGATCCGACGGTGTTCTTTTAAATCTTGAGTGAAGATCATGATGTTGTCTAGATAGACTACCACGTGTCCTTGACTGATGAGATCCCGGAATATATCGTTCATCATGGTTTGGAATGTAGCCGGGGAATTGGTAAGACCGAAAAACATAACAAGTGGCTCGAATAGTCCTCGATTCGTTAGGAACGCTGCCTTCTCTTTGTCTCCTTCTTTGATACGGATGTTGTTGTATCCCCATCAGACGTCTAGTTTTGTAAAGTACCGCGCCTGCTTCAGCTTGTCCACTAGTTCCTATATCAAAGGAAGTGGGTAGCGGTTTTTAATTGTCAGCTCATTCAGCTTCCGATAATCTTGTACGGGTCAAAGTCGTCCATTTTTTTCTTGACAAAGAAAAATGGAGAAGCCCACGGGGATTTCGATGGTCAGATTCTCCCAGTTCGGAGGTTCTCTTTTATGAACTCATCAAGTTCTTTTTGTTCATTTAAGGAGATAGGATAAACTTTGCAACTGATCGGTTGCGCGCCTGGTGTGAGTTCGATTGCATGGTCCCATGGTCGTCTTTGCGGTAAAGAGTCAAAGTCTTCTTTACTAAATATGTCGGAGTAATCGTGATAGTGACTCGGGACGGTATTTTCAAAAGTCTTGGCTTCGTGTTTCAGACTTTCTTTGATTGCTAGATCAGTGGCTGTGGTGCAAATACGTGCTGCTCCTGTAGCAAAGTATGTTTCATGGTCTAGAATGAAGATTCTATCCCCTTCTTCTAGGCGAGCCTCCAGATCGCTGGGCTCTTCTTGATCAGCATCAATATCAATTAATCGGGCAGCATATTTGCAGATAATTGGGCACCGATTAAACTGAATGACTTGTTCCTGCCAATCGATAGATGGATTGTGAATCTGTAACCACTCATATCCAAGGAAGATTGGAGTCTTCCCTAGATTGGTAACAGCAAACGGAAGTCGTTCAATGTGGTCCTGAATTTCCACCCTTAATTTGACAAAGTTGGTAATAGCGCCGCCGGCATTATGCGTTCCATCCGCGTTATAGACAGAGATTGGTGATGGCAGTTTCTTTGTAGCGATATTGTTATCGCGGACAAACTGCGCATCAATAGAAGATCCAGTGCATCCTGTGTCTAATAACGCTTTGACTGATAAGCGCTGCTGCGTGTCCAGGGTAGTGATGATCATTGGGATGTCCATCTGTGTCCCCTTCCTTCCTCGGATAAATTGAGGCTGCTTTCGTAATTCATTCAAGAAGTCTATCGCTTCTTCTTCTTTCATTTGCCTGATTTGGTTCATACAGGCTTCAGAGGCATCAACACTCTTCTTTGAGTGTACCCATTCAGTCAACAATCTAAGCGCTGCTTCTTCCTTGCTGACTATCCATTGGCGGATCCATGCCGCTGTCCATGGGGTGTAGCGCTGCCACTGCGTAGATTTGGTCTGATTCAAGGTAGGAGGTAATTTTTTATTCGGGGGAATTAAGCAAGAGGATTGAGCCTCTCCGCACCGCTCTGCGGACGCCCCTTTTTCTGGTATATACATGGCTACTCCAAACCAAGAACGCAAATAGTTCGTGAAATTACGTTCAGTCAACTTGGCTACGCACCTGGCTGACCGCTTGCAAAACCCTTCATGGCCGTGCAAATTTCTTCGCGAATTGCCATCTTCCAATCAAATGGTTCTGCCATTGCGGCAGGAGCTTTGTTGAGTGATGCGAGTGGTGTGAATGTATTGGTGGTGGGAACTACCGGGGTTTCCACGGTCCGTACTTGTTGGGCTTGCTGCCGATTAGGACAATTTTGTGATATGTGACTCTGTTGACCACATCGGAAGCAGAGACCTTGGCGTTGCGCCTGATCTAATTCCATCGGTTGTCCCCTGCCGCCAAAGGTAACACCAGTTCTGTCGCATCGTGTCTGAACTGGTGCAGTAGAAGCCGCTAGAGCGGGTGCATTAGTTTGTGCTCGCGGTGTGTTCTGCGCCTGCTGCTGTCTCGGCTGAAATTGCCTCTGTCGCTGGGGTTGCGGATTCCGTCTACAGTACTGTTGTTGATTCAGGTCGATGCATGCGACCCGTTGCTTGTAGAGTGCATAAGTGGCTGGAAGTTCTTCTGAAGAATTGTATAGAAGCCAAATGATATCAGCCCGGAGTGCTTTTTCTAAAAGTGATTTGAGTTCTTGGAAGTGTGCCTCGAAGTCGTGAATATTCGCCTGGAAGGCGCACAACTTGAACTTTGAGAAGAACTCTTGCGCTGATAGCACCTCCATCTGCATTGCCTGGAGCCAATCATATGCTTCGGCCTGCTCATCAATTAGGAAGTGCCTATCTAGGTCTTCTCATAGTGTCTTCGTGGTCTGTATCACGGTGTTTTTGTCCGTGTCATACTTCTTCATGAACGTGGCAACGTATTCGCCTGCGTGTCCACCTTTCATGTAAGACAGGACCATGAGGACCCTGTCAAATTGTTCTGGTAGCCGCTTCCTCTGCGTGACTACATACAGTTTCATCTGCATTTTCCAAGCGGTGTACTTGGATTTCGTGCCGTCGAAGGCATCTGGCTTCATCGCGCTTCCATTGAGGAACGCAGTACTGTCTTGGTTCTCAGCCATTGCGCCAGAATCAGATGGAGATGAGGGTGGAGTGGGAGAACGTCGAGAGGGCGGGTTCAATGCTTTGGAATCTTCTACGGCTTTTTCTACGGGGTCTGATGGTCCCTCTGGTGGTACTTCAGATTCTCCGAGGGCGATTGATCGGAAATGCTCAGTGACTGAATCAAGGGTGTCGCGTCTTCCTCTTGGTTCTGAGCCAGACGCTATTGGTTGAGAGACGGCGAGGAATTCCGAAGGCTCTCCCGTGGGGACTCTTTGTAGCAGTTCTCCACGTAGTCCTTCTCTGCACTGAGGACAACGACTGCTATTGTCTGGAGAATGTGGGCACGGTTGTTGCGCACAGTACCGTACATTATCGCCGCGTATGTAGATGGATCTCCCTTCTAGTTCTCGATGTGTATGTCCTCTACAATCACAAGAGGGCGTGGTCATGGGTTATTGGGTCCGTGAAGCTGGTTGCAGCAAACCCTGGGACTAATCGTGTTGTAACGACCAGATCAGGGGTAGAGTTCACCAAAGATAGGAATTTCCAAAAAAGAACCGAAACGCTATTTTAATACAGTTCTAGGAATAGTACAGCAGCCCAAAGAGCGATTATGTCTCTTCGGTCCGACGCCCTGACAGGGATCGCCGATCTAACTGCTATCTCTTTTTTGACGCCCAGCCTCAGCCAGTTGCCACGTCGTACTCAGGAATACCCGCTTGCACTGCGCAAAGTGTTTAACACCACCTATGGTAGGGCAGTGTACGATTCCAATTGGACAGAGCTCTGTCCAGCCGCCTAAGGGCTGGTGATTACAGAGGTGGCTTTGGGGTGTGTGATATGGTAAAAATGCGCAAATGCACGGAGAAGGGTTCCAGGGGTCTTGATGCGGTAGAGTTGATAGGGTTAGGATTGGGGTGAGATTTCAGTTGGGTAAATGAGATGGATTGTCGTGTGGGGATGTATGATGGTTGGTGTGTGAGTGACGAGGATTGTCGTAGGGCAGTTGGTGGAGACTCGAGCTCATGTCAGCAACCTACAATCCAACTGGACTGGGCTACGACGAAGCTGAGGAGAAAGACGAGAGGAAAATAGGTGAGGAAAGACCAGCTCAAGTCTGGCTTGTTATTGAGCAGTACGAGCTCCTTATATACATGTCAGACTCAATACCTAGATTATACTACAAATATATGGAGGTGTATAGAAAGTAAAAGAATACTGTGGAATCCAGGAGAACCATCCGGAACATGTAATATTCATGACAGAGGGACAGAATCACTGTTAGAAACAGGAGTACAGCCTGTTGTATTGCGTTAAGAGCTAAGGGCAATGTTTTCAGGACTGACTTACGATGTTATCACACTTTGACTGCCGGACTACCAATTCACGAGCGCACAGGCTCATAGAACCTATAGACTCATTTATTCGAATTCTATCTATTAGTGCTGCACGAAGCAAAAATCAGCAAGATGGCAACATAGGCCAGGACGACAACATACCTTCGAGTGCTCACCAAAGTCATCTCCAATAATCTTGCCATGGCGATGAACAGAGCACCGTAGGGGCTCCAGACCACTACCTTAACGACGTCGCGACGCAAACGCAATGCAGGCAGAGCACTTTATTCAACAAGTCCCAGTGCGGCACTTCGCGAATCTACAACATCGGCTTGGAGCATTCATAAAAATAATGTAGTCGCGAACAACAACAACATGACTAAGGGTACGAGAACCTGCAAGTGAGGAGTGATCGAAGGTCTGCCGGACGAGCAACAAGGGACATTGTGGCCGTCCACCCTCAGACGATCCAGCGCGTTCCCAGCTCCAGTCCATTCACATCCAGGATCAATGGCAGGAAGACCGTACTCACGAACGTGAGCAATGACGGTTATGTCCTCGATAGAGAAACAACGCCTCGTCCACATACCGCCAGCCGGTCGAATTGCCAAATTCCGCGATTGTATTCCGCGCTGCAACGAGACGAGAAATGGAGGCATCTGGAAAAGGAGGGGCGAAGGTGCATGGTCCTCTTCTAGGGTTACTCGGTGGAGCACACTCGCCCGCACCATCGAGGTGTATAGTCCAAGCCGTCGTGACGCGCGTATGGAGGCGTTGTAGGCTCGAGACATACATGCATCTGAGGTCGCTGGGTCCACACAGTTTCAGCCGCCAGTAGCGGTAGTGCCCGCACGATGTGCAAGAATGTCCATGCGTAACGCTTAGTCGTGGCTCAATTTTCCAGAACCCTAGAGGGCATCGTTCACTGCCGGTCAATGATTCGAGAGCTACCATGTCCGCCACGCACTGCCGGAAGATTTGCGCACATAGGGGATTGCGACTACACGCCTGCACGCCTAAGCTCGGCAGCCTCTTCTGTAATTCGTACACCGACTATGCGAGGTAGGCAAAAGACCGTGATAGCGACCTTTAATCGTAGGGCTTGAGCTTGAGCGAAGAGGATGGTCTCCCGCGTCGCACTGGCCAAGGAGTCGAAGAGGATATACGTACTTGCTTCGAAGTTGGCGTTCCTAATAGGCCAGATTATCGTTAGCTGGCAGCTCGGACGGTGTGCAACGTTCAAAATGGACGGGTGAGCCTTCGTCGTCGACCTCGAGCCTGTCAGGCACGGTAGTGATGACGCGTCCCACAAAGGACATTAGCGGGACTGTCAGGCGTATTGTTGGTACATGCTGTGAGCAATAAGAATTAGCGGTGCGTGCGGCCATGCCATTGCGAGAGAGAAGAAGGGGCGTAAGTCCGTGAGGCTCGTGTTGGACGGAGAGCGAGCTTGCGGGATTGAACCGCGGGGTCTTGCCTCTCGTGGTGATGAATACGACATGACCCCGAAGACCCCTTAGCGCCGCTACTTTGAAGTCTGACCACACTCAACTGCCGAGAACGTACCGAAATGCCCAAAGGATGCTTAGATATCTCGAGTGTTCTACGCCGATCTCTGCGCCGATCTCACCTCGTGTTCTTTCTCAGTCTCGGAGCGAAACGAGTCTTCAGGCACATCGCCTCATAGATGCAGATCAAACAGGATTGAAGTTCCAAGACTTGCAATTAAAAATACATCTAGAGGTACATGCGATTGGGAACAACAACAAAGCGTTCAGGAAAGTGACGAATAACAATAGTCTCGTAATGTACTATGCACCAGCAGTCTGTGGCACGTCTACGAGACGTACACCATCTCGCACCGCCGGCCTACGCATGTCCGCCGCCGCCGGGCGCGTAATGCTTCTCGCCGGCGCTCTCATGCTCGTACAGCGGCGGGAGAGGCTCGACGTTCATGCGGAAGATATAGCGCTTGATGTTGCGCGGGAGCGCCTTGAGCTGGTAGGCTGCGTGCACGCGCGTCGGCACGCTGAACACCTGGTCGAGCTCCTCGAGCGAGAGCGCCTTCGTCTCGGGCACGAACAGCAGGATGAGCACGAAGCCTACCACGTTCCACGCCGCGTACCACCCGAACGCGCCCTGTGGCTGGAACGCGCCCAGCAGGGGCGGGAAGGTGATCGCGACCACGAAGTTGCTGGAGATGGGATTGGTTAGCGTTGTGGAGAGGCAAGCATACAGGCTGGGGGACTTACAAGAACCAGAGGACAGAGGTCGCGAACGACATACCGATATCACGGACCGCGAGTGGATACGCCTCAGCCGAATAGGTGAAGGGCACAGGACCCTCACCGGGCGAGTAGGCCATCCCGAAGAGGTAGATGCCAAGCGCAACGACCGCAAGACGCCCTTTCCCCTCGGGAATCCAGAACGAGAAGCCGGTCATGAGGAGGAAGATGGCCATGAGCGGGAAGGTCGTGAGCAGAAGGTTGCGGCGGCCGAACGTGTCGATGGTGTATACGGCGGGGAACGCGAAGAGCCAGTTGATGAGGCCGAAGCCGAACGAGGCAAGCAGCGACTGGACGTTGTTGAAGCCCGACTGGGAGAAGATGTTGGACGAGTAGTACGCGATCACGTTCACACCGCAGAACTGCTGCATGAACATGACGATCGTCGATGCGAGCGCCGCGCGGCGATTGCGAGGCACGGTGAAGAGCTGAATGAAGCCCGGCTTGCCGCCCTCGATCTCCTTCTCAGCCTCTAGCAGGACATGAATGTAGTACAGGTCGCGCGCGGCCTGGAGCGGCGTGTTGCGCAGGCGGCTGAGGGACTCGTATGCCTTATCGTAGCGGCCCTTGGACATCAGCCAACGCGGCGACTCGGGGCACAGGAAGACTTGGGTCATGACAATCAACGCAGGAACACCGGCCTGGCACAGATCGTCAGACAATGTGCTGTCACATCGACAACAGGCTGCACTTACACTCGCAAGCATCAGACGCCAGTTGAGACCCTTGATGTTGTGAGTATCGGGTACGTGATAGAACGCCAAGTCCATGACGTTACCAAACATGATACCGAAGGCGGTCCACATTTGCCTGTGGAGCATTAGGTTCGCTGAATTGCACTTATCAGTGGCAAAAGTACGCACCACATCATCACAAGGGCGCCACGAATGACCGCAGGCGAACACTCAGCCGCATAGACGGGGACTGTCGTCGACTTGGGGCCTATACCGAAACCGAGTACGAAACGGGCAACGAATAGATGCTGCCACGAGTTGGTGACGCCCTGCCAGATGCAAGCCGCGAAAGAGAGGAAGGCAGTGACGAATATCGTGCCGCGACGACCGAGCCACTTGTTTAGTGGAGCGGTAAGCCAGCAGGAGATGACACCGCAAGCGAGGTATGGCGCCGAGTTGACGAGGCCAAGGAGCCACTGGTTGCGACTCGCGTTGCCATCCGTCGCGTTGGGATCAATGTGGAACTGGGGCGCGAAGAAGAGGTTGGCGCCGTTGATCACGGACTCATCCATCTGTCATCTGAATCAGTACATGGTGAATGGAAAGAGGATCCCGGGGCGCTTACTCCTTGGACAGCTGCGGCGAGCGAACAGAGGATAACAAGATAGTAGAGCGTCATAGGCTGGTGCCAACGATGCGTGCTTTCGCGGCGCAAGATCTGCTTGTCCTCTTCGGTGAGCTGGGGCAAGCTCTCGAACGCCATCGGGTCCTGAGCGACAAGTGCGCCTTTCTGGAACTCAGCGGTCAAATGGCCAAGGTTGTGGTTGAGCGCGAACTTGGCGGCGTCGGCCATGAGCTGGTCATGGGGGATACCGTCGAGCGGGTTGGCGAGCTTCGCGTTCAGATTTTGGCCGACGGTGTCAATATGCCGTACGGAGGCCGAGTCCTTGGAGGCATCGTCCTGAACCTCCTTGGCGGGGCGTTTCTCGTTCTCGTAAGACATGGTGGCGAATTACAGCGAGTGTACAAGGGAATAGATGGGGGTCGTACGGAAGTCGTAGAGTCGTGCAAGGTACGCTACCGCCCTGACGTGAATAAGTGAAACTCCAGTCGACGCCTTCCCGTGGAAACAGAGGTGGGGCGAAGAAGGATGAAGAGGAGAAGTCACGAGCTTGGAGCTTCGCACGGCGGACCTCTTTATACCTCGAAGCGAGCACGAACGGCGGCTCGCATCAGAACCTCAGATCTTCGCTACTTTCTCCACATCGTGAATAACATACCATTTCCGCGAAAGGAAGCTAGGACGCCGCAATTTTCAGGGGAGTTGATCGAACGGTATGCCCCGCATGGTTCCCCCGCGGGATCTGAGCGCTGGTGCAACGCCTTCGCGAAAAGTCTAACCACCGGCTGAGATACAGCTTCCCCAGCAGGTGCAGGACATACCACGAGAAAGCTGTGCCCATAATATTCCCTGACATGCCTTACTGGCCTCTACATCTCTCTGGCCTCTACGGCTCTCTTGGGTCGGTTCGGAGGAAACACAAACAGCGAGCCCGAGATGCCTTGGCGTTAACGTGATCCCGCCGGGCGAGTAGAGCCGCCCGTATAAGCGACGAGAAATGAAGCCCCACAGCATCAAGATCCAAGCGGGGAGAAGCGAGCAGGTTGAGAGCATTTGCATATGCACAGTGGGGTCATGTGTTTCATGTGCCTGGAGTAGTGCAATCGCCGGTGTGGATCAGCTGAAGGAACAAGTAGTCGGGACTCTTGCAAGCGAAATCGGAACACGTACATACGCTTTGTCGCCTCGCGATGATGTCCACTACGTCTCAGCTTCCCTGTTCCACCTCCGCGAGTACGGTGCACAGCCAACGCCGGCAGGGCGCTCAAGAAGTTGGCTCAGACGCTCCACATGAGTTTTCGTGGCCCTGAGAGAAGCATAGGTTGAGTGCGTCAGGAGCTCGGAGAGTTAGCGGCTGAAGATTGTGTACCCCGGTTGATGAGACAATCCGCCTAATGGTAGTCCTGCTGACGCTAGGTCTGGCGGGAGGAGGAAAAGAGAACGGTTCCGCTGATCGTCCCAGCGACATCACAGAAAAGCGTCGCAACTGACCATCACGAAGTACAGGTCATGCGAGCAGTGAGTATGACGCACGTCCCTGGTCCACTACCGCAAGGCACACTAAGCAGAAACTCGAGGATAAACATGAGTAAACGCGGAATGCACAATCGCTGAAAATTGTGCACGATGATCGTTGGGACGAACATTTTCGGCTGTGCCGAATCGAGCACTACGGCCGTGGTGGCGTGAATTTGATCCAGACCGATTACTCCGGGCAGTGCGTCACCGACGCTTTAGGCAGCGACACCGGCGCCCGCTGTCCCCACCGGTGAGTTCACCTTCTCTGTTCCTCATCTTCTGGGCCTTACAGCTTCTTCACATGCGGTACTGTCCAGGGGCTCTGTTTCTTGATTTGGAGCCTGTCACCCGCATTCGAAATGATGCGACCTTCAGGCCGCGGTCCGCTAAAGGCGGACCTGACCTGTTGGCACTCAGAAATCCTCGAGCCCGATCGATCGGTTGGAGCGCAAAGCGCACGCTATTACAGGGTTGCGATTCCAGGAAGAACTAAGATGCTGCGTTGGGCGCGACCGACATCGGACATGCATCCTTGCTGCGGTGCGCTCACAATGGTGCCCCACCTGCCAAGCGACCCGCCCATGCCCGACTCCGATGGCCGGCTTAACAACTGTTTGGAAATAGGATGGCAAGACAGATGATGCGGATGACTGACGACGTTCGGATACCCTGAGGACGACTACTCGGTCAGTTACATAACACTTCGTGTATGTGCAAAATCTAATTTGCGCGCCGCAGGCATATTAGCCCCTGCTCGTTGACAGGTCTCTTATCGTGCGAGACACTCCTCCTCGCGGTTTCAACAAGTACGGTGTCTATCATTGCAGCGCCAGAGATAAATCGACCATCCCCATAATTTCAGCTCTGTATTTCATACTCACAACTTCTGCTCCCCCCTCGATATCTCCTCCTGGATCGAGAGCTCCTTCAGAACGCTGTCAGCTCGTCTTACTTTGCGCTCAATTTCGCCCACCGACGGTGCTTGTTTTCGGGCTCGGACGCAAAGACCACCGACGCGAGCGCCTCCATGACATCATCGCGCGCCGCTTGACGTCATCAGGCGACTGCTACTTTGCAACCGACGAACGCATACATGAACGTCGCCGTCGTCTAAGTCGCGCGCGAGAAATCGGAAGCTATCGACTTCAGCAATCTAATTGCTTAGATTTCTTCGGCGGACGCTTGAGGCGCTCGAGGCTGTACCAAACCGCATGCCAGACGCGAGCAGCACCTCGCCCTCGCTATCTATCTGGTGTCCTCTTTGAGTGACGAGCAATGCAGGAGACAGCACACTCACATATCCGCTCTTGGCCTCCTGCAACTGCAGGCTGACCTAATTGCAGCAGCGTCGATCGAGATATTGCATCCGCGCTGACGCGCACCACTCCCGCAGTACGTCTCCTAAACATGTAATTTACTGCGAAGAACGCCACGAAGGCAACGGATGCTGATCGGGCTCTCGCAGTGCTGCCGCGGACATATTCAGGCCTCGGCGCGGATGCGTGTACAGGTGCGCGTCTGCCGCGTCTCTGCCACGCAGGCGACGGTGCCTGTTGCCCTCGCAGTACAATTGGCCATCTCATGCCAATAGGATCGTCATCATCCGAGCACTTCAATCATGTCCTCGTTGCCCCTATCGCCCAAACACAACAGTCGAGCCAGCATCCCGGACCTCCACTCGGATGAAACCACGCGATCGCATGCGCGGCGTCCCGCGGACACACATTGTACGGCCTCGTGGCCCTCCTCTTCGTAATTCCGCCCCGCTCGCCCTGTGACTGGCTTACGTCTCTTCCGTCGTGCCCTGCCGCCCTTGTAACGGAGCTCTCCAGAGGCCTTTCTTCGGCATTTCCCCGCAACTCGTCTAGAGCTCATCTGGAATCTGGTCTTTTCTTCTCTCTTCAGCATTTTTTTACGGCTTTTCCTTCGCGTTTCCGTGCAGGTGCGTCGGCTCTCTTCCGGTTTCGCGTCTCAAGACACTGTCCCGCCGGCACTTCGGCAGCGACCTGCTTGAGTCTGGATGGACGCGCTTCCCTTTCCCTAAGGCTCTCGGGGCCCGTCGAAAGCTCGGAAGGCCATGGGCTCGCGCTCCGGGTGCGCGCGTATTTTTCTCCCGAAATTTAATTTGCGTAGATACATCGTGTACCGCACTCCTGTATGATGTATTCCAACAAAGTTGGCCCTTGCTTGAAAACACAAGGCTCGTTGCGGAACATCTTCGCCCTCCCGAGGCCCGACCTGCCAGACGGATCTCCTGGGCTGCGGTGTACGACTCAGATGTTATCCCTCACGGCCTCACGGCCCAAGCAAAAAGGCGACAGAAGCAACAGCCGGATCAATGCAAGTGCGTGATGCTGCAGCTGAATGGCTCGCAATGGTCAACCCGGGCCCGTCGATGTGGATGCCTGCTCCCGTCCTCGAGCGTTCCCCACTCGCCCCGCGAACTTCGCGAGCGAGTTTTGCGGGGCGATGCGGGGCAGTGTGGGGTACAAGTGACGCGGCCCAAAGACGAAACGCCGGGACAATGATGACGTAACCCGCGCTCACAAAGCGCGCACGAACCGCCGTGGGACTGCCCCTGTCAGAACGAGCGGTCGGCACAGGGCGCACGCCGGAGCGGCCGACGTCGCTGTCCAGCGAATCCCGCCGCGATCCTCACACCTTGTTCACACACTTCGCACGCCAGCAAGTTCAAAGAGCAAGGTATGTTTGTTTGAGACAAAAGCAGTCCGTTTCCCTGATGTACAACTACAGCAGCAGCGCAGGCATATGGAGAGGGTGCGAGCACGATGATACCAGCAATGAGAACAACAGACGAGCAAACAGCAGACGGAAGGGTGATCATGGCAAAGCCGTGCCGCGTCCAGTAAGGGCTGTGGCACATGTCTTCAGCAGCGGATGTGAGTGGGTGGTGAGTGACGATGCCGTGAGAATGTATGGGGACACGTAATGTAGAATAGAAAAGACAAGATGGCAATGCGGGACGAAGGCAGTGTAGAGGCGGGGGCGTCAAGTCGATGGCCTGGCGGACGTTGTCGAAGGCGGTGTCGGATCGTTGATGTCGGTCGCCGTGGAGATGTCGGTGTCGGAGGAAATGCGGGGATGATACGTGTCGGGGCCTTCATGTCTTGCCTGGTCCATCAGCGGCCTAGATTTTGTGGGTGTATGCGCCGAGCTGTCGCACGATGTCGCCAGAGTAGAAAAGGGGAGTAGAATACAGACGAATAAACATAGTGCGCTGTCCGATTTTTGTCGACATTGTCGGCGGCAAGAGGTGGGAAAAAAAGAAGTTAGATCAAAGGGGACGGGGCATAATACCAATACCGAGCTGTCGAGACCGATCTTCCACCTTTGTATCATAGGTGAGCAAAGCCGGAGAAATCTAGTCGAAGTCGACCATCTCGATGGCGCCGCACTGTTCGCAATGTGCCCACATTGTTCTCTGGCCGTTGGGTCCCGACGCACATGCCATACGGAGTTTCGGAATCTGGGAGCAGGTTTGGCTGCGATGGCAAGCGGCGTGAGCATGGGTAGGGCCAAACACATACAGACAACATGAAGAGCCTTCCTCCAATCACGGCTCGTGCGAGGGAAGTGTCACCTACCCATGATGAGTGAACGCCGTACCCCTGGGCTGGATGAGTCCAACAGACTGCTTCGGGCTGTTGGTCATAGGTGAGTCGAAGTAAGCTGAAGAGTTGGCGGTGGCGTCGTGCTCGACGGATGGGTAGAGAACGAAGTCTGGATAACACGCTTTGAGCATGAAAGAGTCAACCCACAGCTAAGCGGGACATCTGAGAGGGAGGGCACTCACGTGAACTGCTCGGCGAGTTCTGGAGCGAGGAAATTTCGGACGAGGTCGAGAAGGTGCTGGCGTTCGAGTTAAGGCGCGAATGGAAGTGGCGCTCGGGTGCAAAGGTGAGCGGCGTGAGCAGGTCAGCGTCTGAGGACGCGTCGGACATGGCGACATCGTTACTGAGCTCGGACGTCGGAAACGCGAATAGATTGGGGCGCTTCGCGTTCTGCGCAGACGGGGACAAGCCGACGGTTAGCTCCGCGCGGCCTGAAATGCTTCCGGTATGGCGTTGGAGTACCCACCGAATACATGACCTCGTCGTCGAAGTCAATCGAGAGCTTCCTCTTCATGGACATTGTGGTGAAGTGTGAAGGAAGGGAGAAGTAGTATAAGGGGACAGAGGGGTTGAGCAGGCTCTGGTGGAACGACGTGAGGGTCGAGGAGAGAGATGAGAGAGGGGTGAGAAGGGCCAGAGGGAGACCTTTTATGACGGGCCTATTTTGATATATTGATTTTCTCAGAAATCCGGTTGCACTTGCTTACCTAAGCCTGTGAACCTCGCCCGGCGCCCTTCGGCAGGGCTATCCCTGAGCGATGATTGGCTAGGAGCGGGCTGACCCTGGAATTTGAGGGTACGCCGGAGTTTGAAGGAGGGATTGTGTGATGAGGAGAAAGACAAATGGTCACGGCTGTCACGGCGCATCTGTCCGCGGATTCCGCCGTCGGTCACAGTACGTTCGAGGTAACGTTGACGCCGATTCGTCGTCAATGTGTCTTCGTTCCTATAGAATCCGTCTCTTGGGGCCTCGGCCTGTGGCCTTAGGGCGCTGACGGCCTGACGATTCGCCGTCACCGGGATGTCTGGCAGCTTCGAAGCTTCGTGGCCGACCAAGTCCAAACAAACCGGAGTCGCCCGAGGGCGCCGCCCTCCGAAGGCCGTCAACGCCACTGTGCAGCGGCTTATCCGCATCGAGCACAGCGGGCGGCCGCCATCATGTACCAATGTCCTGTCAAGGCTATGCCCGATCTGGTGCTAACCCACAGTCTCTCCGGTGCGTTGCCCTGCCAAGGTCCCGCTGTGTAGGGATGCCAAAGTTCTGCTGTATAGGGCTGCCTCGACCGCCTCGAGCTCGCCCGAACCACAGCTCGCTGAAAACCTTCTGACGTCAGTACGTCCGTCGCCGCATAGAAGGCACTTGATGCAATAGACTGAAGTGCTGGGAGCTTGCCAGTGCAAGCAAGCCGGTCGTGTGTGCACTGTTGCGTTTGAATTCTACAGATCGAGACGAAACATGCCGACGCGGCTATGTACGTGCAAGGCGCATGCGAAGATATCGAGATGTTCGGGCGAGGCGTAAGGGCGTTTTCAATATACCGAATCATGTCACTTTCCACACTTGGCGTGGCGCGAAACCTCGTGGAGAGCGTTGCTTCCCTGCACCGCCATTGCAGCCGGACAGCGATATGATAAATACTTTCCATTATATGGCATACACACCGCCCGAATCCACAAGCAGTCGTCGAACATGCCAGCACCCATAGGACGCCGTGAAATGATGCGTCCGGTCGAGGTAAGACCACTGTTGCTGGCGCATCTCCCGCCGGAGCTCGTTGACTGCATCATAGACGAGCTACGGTATAACTCCCGCGCGCCCATGTGTTTCTCCCTCGTCTGCAAGATATGACTCCTCGGTGTTCGAAACATCTTCCAGTTGTTCCGTGCCAGGTACTCCCCGTTCGATGCCAGACTTGGAGTAGACCTCCTTCGCTTCATATCGTCTTCGACCTGGGTCTCCTCCCACATACGGCAATTCGAGATGTCCCTCGTCCCAGAGCGAATCGGAACCCTGGCAGCTCTCCTCGAGTATCTGCCATGCCTCGAGTCTCCCGCGCACGTAGGCCTAACCCCCAGCTGCTCTAACGTCCCCACTCGACACTACACCAAGGAGCTCCCTGCATGCACTGGCCGCTCTTTGCGACGCCTGTCCATGCCCTGGCTGACCGTGGACGTCATCTCGCGCATGCAAGGTCTCTTCTCCGTCGTCTGCACGCTCCATGTCTCCCACGGTATGTGCGCTGTGCATCACTTGCACGCACACGCCGTGCCTTTGCACGTCCCCTGACAGAGCCCTCGCGCGCCTGGTGCAGTCTACTGCACTGGAGAGCCTCGTGGCCGAACCCGGCGGGACATACTGCTCTCATTTTGCGCTTAACGAACTGAACAAACTCTTCGAGACCGCCGGGCCGCACTTCAGGCACTTTGAGCACACCCACACCATCCAGCAATGACTCGTGTCCCAGTCCGGTACGTCTTCAAACTGTCGTAGCGCTCAGCGCCAGTTGGTACTCACGTGTTCTCTTGACTAGCCTGCGCCCAGCTCAAGTCGGTCGTTGTCACAACAGAAAAGACGGACTTCTTCAAGGAAGCTGAGTCAGCGGCTCGATACTGTTGTGACGCTCTGGTTCCTCCTCTCGCAGGTACAGCGCGTAAAGTTCATCACGAGCTGGCGCGGCGTGCGCGGCTGCTGCTGCGCCTTCGGCGACGTCGTGCGGGGGCTGATTTGGAACGAGGTCGCAGGAGCGCTAGACCACCTTGGGCTCCTCTACCGGCTGGAGCTGGCTACGCTCGACGCCGAGGACCGGCCGCTCCCTTTCTCAGAGCACCAAATCGTGCGAGAATATATCCTTGGGAAGCTACACGAGCGGCTGAGGAGAGCCGTCGTGTTCGTGTAGGATTTCGTCCCGGCTTCGCGCGTAATCTCCGGAAGTTAAGCAGCACACAGCCGTCGCGGCAGATGCTTGTATGTATGGTTGCACCCCCGTACTTGATATACTCATTCAAGGAGTCAATTCGTCTGTTTGTGCTACCATTCTTTGGGAATTACGGTCTAGATTGAGAAGGCGCGATCATCATTGCGGTCCGCGGCAGGGATCTTTGGGGTCATAACACGCTTACCGCCCGAGGGGACGAGACCCCGTGTTGCGCTGTCGGCAGTGTGTCAGACGACAGTAAGATTTGATAGAAATCCTATGACACAGGAGAGTCGGAAGTTATCATAGATGACTTCGTGGATGCAAGCGTGGGTAGTTATAAGATGAGCGCAGTCCGTAGATCCCAAAGATGTTGATACACTAGTGTAGCAAACCAGATGGCTTAGTGCCAGGCCGAAGAGCTAGGGTAACGTCCTTTCGAACGGACATCAGATAACGAGAAAGGCGAGGTGGTCGTGATCGTAGTTTGAGACGCAGAGCCCCTCTGTCCTCTCGAGGCGCCAGAGGCGGCGGATCGGGATCGAATCGGCGCATCAAAGTTTGAGGAAGGCGCATTAACGGCCGATTCTTACGCTCTTGGGCTCTGGCCGCCGTCGCTAACGAACTTCTACCCACCTTGGTCGTCATCACGCCCTCGCCATCGGCAGCCTAGTGCTTCCTTGCGTCGCTCTCGTCTGTATGCGGACAGTAGTCGCCATGTTCCTCGGCAAGGAGCGGGATGCAAAGCGCATGGCATGGCCAGCTCGCATTCTACGACTGACCACGTCTGAACCACAGACAACACTGCCCCAACACAAGTAACTTTGCAGGCCTCAAGCCCAGTTTCGCTCCCTGAGAAGAACTTGGATGTGCGTGTATATCGTCCCGCACAACCATGAGTGGCCAAAGGGCGTTGAGATGCGTGCCTGCGCTCCCGGACGTGCCGCAGAATTGTTCCGCAGGTCGCTTAACAGCCACACGAGCAGACCTCAAAGCAAGTTGTATGCGCCCGGTAACGCTAGATAAGCTGCCGAGCTCCCTAGGTGCTGTTGCTGCGATGAACGGTGAGTAGTACCTCGATACTCCGCTCTCGTTGACGGCAAGTCGTGCGCTGAGTGGAGCTTGTCGGGGAGGAACTGTGAGAGTGTACGAAGGAGATGCATTTGGTACGAGCATGATCAAATTTGGTGCGTGCTAGTCTGCACTTTTCTTGCTTTTGAGTTCTCATGCATCCTAATAGGCGGGTGTTCGAACATCACGCGCGACGATGTCAAGCGCAACATTCTCCTCACAACGTCCCTGCTTGGCGATGTTCCTGTCTCTAGCTGCTCATCGCGCTCGCCCAGCAAGCCCGTCGTTCGTAGTACATATCCGTCCACGACGCAGCTCTCCCTGCCCTGCATACAGCTCGGCGGCTCAGATCTCGCCAAAGCCCTGCAGACCGAGTGCACGGTTCATGATAACCAGTGCGAACATATCTTTCCCAACTCAAGCTCGAAGTTGCCGACGCCGGGAGAGCGCCTGCAGCGGTCACGGCGTACGTTTTACAGGGCATGCATACCGGCCCCTTTCACACCACATACAACCTATCAAACACGCCTTCCTTCAAGCTCGCTCGCGATCCCCCCAGACCTGCCGCTGTCGATCTGTCAAACACCCTGTTTGGTTTGCTTGGGAGTGCGCGCTCGCGTCTCAGCCCCCACTGTTGCAGGGTTCAAACGTCGAGCTGACACCGGCGGACATTGGAGGTATGTCGCCGTCTCGGCCCGCGGTGCCTGTCGAGGAACAGTGAATAAACGATGCTGCTTGATTGTCGTCGCCTGCGCGCGCCCGAGTCATCTGCAGTCTGGCAGTTGGTAGATCGAAGGCGGTGCGTCAGCGACTGCGACCGAATTGGGCATCTTTGTCGTAGTACTCTGGCCGCTTGACGGGCAATGATAGTACTAGTGCCGTTCTCTACGACGGACAGGTCATGCTCAATATATTTATTGTACGCTCTATTAAGTCGTGAGGAAACCTGAAATTCATAACTCCTGAGAACTTGAAGTGGCTCAAACGACGTGAGCGAAGGTCTAGAACAGCTCGGAGGAAATTTTGAGCAATCTCGTACGAGAGTTTGGGCAACATCTACAGGCCTTCCGTTACGTTGAATACTCAGCGGGAACGTGTCTCCCTTGTAGTTAGGTAGTGCTGATTGGTTTGCGTACTATGCTGCGCTCTGAGAACTGTGCTTTCAGCCCATTCACCTATACTGCATACATACACCGATATGCTCGACAGCGGTCAGTATCCCGTCCAGTGGGAGCGCCAAACCCTCGTCGCTGCCAGCAGGCATCTGCTGTATCAGGCTCACATACCGTGAACGCTAGGACGACGACGCGAATTTGACGGAAAAGGTACGATAGGTCGACCGGGCTGCGGGAGTGGGCCAGAAAACTGACGCGTCCGCGTGCCTCGGTTCTGTAGAGATCGTGTGCAGCCTGTGCCGGACTGTATACTCTGCGAAAAATGTTTTTCGCACAAGCTATGGTACTCAAGAGGATCCTAGAGCGATTACATGGGATCCGTCACTGCTTTTGATTGAGAGCAGCTCTCCGGGCTCATCATGACTTGACACCATACGTTGTAATTGTACAGATATCCTGATGTAATATTTGGCGTGCCCACTATAGCGTGCGCTTCGCTACGAAACCTTCGTACATTCAATCGATGTTTTAGGTGTCTCGTTCCACGGTCAGTGTATAGCAGCCTTGCAAGTGAGCGGGGAGCACTCGCTCCAGCCACCCCCGCCAGACGTCCACCTCGCTATGGCTCTCGAATGAGTGCACGAGAATTGTGAACCGTACACTTCGCAGCGTGTCCATCAGCTGCGAGACGTGCGCGATATTGCGTGGAGAAGGCCGAAAGAGAACTTCGAATGCCATGGGTGAAAGGTTCAGACGCAGGTGGCTCAGTGTCTCGGGTGCATGCGCGAGTGCCTTGTCAAACTGTACCGACGCAGAGAGGATAAGATTTCGCGGGATATTCAACTCGAGAATCTCGAGGCGGGAAAGTGAGCGCAGCGCAGTGAGAGCGCAGCCATCTATGATAGAGCCTGTTAGTGTAGAAGATCAGACTGACAAGTTACACAAGTACGAGCTTACCGCGCCCGAGGTATCCAGTGTTCAATGACAGATGCGTAATTCCTTGGCAGGTTGTTTCCAGAAAGACATTAAACGACACAAAGAAGCTGTCGCTCTGCCAGTACCAACTTTTCTCCCCGAGCAGCGTGATTTTCTGTAGCGTCGTGGGCTCGAAGAGGACTTGCAGGACCGCCAGGGTGGCGCTATTGACCTCTCGGAATGTCACCTCTTCTACACCATATAGGCGGCTGCCCGACCGCTGAGCCCCAGTCAAAAGGCGATCTAGCGGAATGTAGCAGAATGTAGCTGTATATACCCCATTTGATATGTATTTGGGACCAATCTAGCGAAACCTACCGCCCATGTAGCTTTGTGGCGCCTAGAGCCCTCTTGCTTCTCCAGCAACCTGCGACCTGAGCTGCCTCAGACTGAGACACGTCGCCTTGGCCTCTGCGCTGCCCTCAAGAGGTTCCTTTCCTGTTTTGCTTGCCCTCATTTGTCTTCGCTGCGGGCGCTTTGACACGGTTCGCTTCAGACTGCCTTGACTGCGAGCTAGCTGTGTCAATGCCTCCGTAGCTGTATTCTACCACAAACCGGCACTTCTCTACACTCCCAGAAAACTAAGTAGCTGAGTGTGACCTGGACAAGTAGAAACATACCACTGAGACAACTCATCAGGCGTTGGACGCTCGTCATCCGGCACGTTCTCGTACTTCAGCGTCGACGCGCGACTCACGAAGATTGTGAGCATATTTAGGCCAGCCTGCCGTGACACATCGTCGTCAGTTTGTCGCATTTAATCACTGGTTCAATGTAGACTTACAGGCGTCTGTGCCATAGTCACAACGTCGTTCCTCTCCAAAAAACAAACCGAGGAGACCAGTGATGATTCGCAAGCTGCACTTTCCAGCAACATGCAGCACGTAATGCGTCTGCAAGAAATAGAAGTTGTCCCA
>NW_006767633.1:73324-126573 GCF_000300595.1 Phanerochaete carnosa HHB-10118-sp | reverse complement strand
TGCCATGGGTGAAAGGTTCAGACGCAGGTGGCTCAGTGTCTCGGGTGCATGCGCGAGTGCCTTGTCAAACTGTACCGACGCAGAGAGGATAAGATTTCGCGGGATATTCAACTCGAGAATCTCGAGGCGGGAAAGTGAGCGCAGCGCAGTGAGAGCGCAGCCATCTATGATAGAGCCTGTTAGTGTAGAAGATCAGACTGACAAGTTACACAAGTACGAGCTTACCGCGCCCGAGGTATCCAGTGTTCAATGACAGATGCGTAATTCCTTGGCAGGTTGTTTCCAGAAAGACATTAAACGACACAAAGAAGCTGTCGCTCTGCCAGTACCAACTTTTCTCCCCGAGCAGCGTGATTTTCTGTAGCGTCGTGGGCTCGAAGAGGACTTGCAGGACCGCCAGGGTGGCGCTATTGACCTCTCGGAATGTCACCTCTTCTACACCATATAGGCGGCTGCCCGACCGCTGAGCCCCAGTCAAAAGGCGATCTAGCGGAATGTAGCAGAATGTAGCTGTATATACCCCATTTGATATGTATTTGGGACCAATCTAGCGAAACCTACCGCCCATGTAGCTTTGTGGCGCCTAGAGCCCTCTTGCTTCTCCAGCAACCTGCGACCTGAGCTGCCTCAGACTGAGACACGTCGCCTTGGCCTCTGCGCTGCCCTCAAGAGGTTCCTTTCCTGTTTTGCTTGCCCTCATTTGTCTTCGCTGCGGGCGCTTTGACACGGTTCGCTTCAGACTGCCTTGACTGCGAGCTAGCTGTGTCAATGCCTCCGTAGCTGTATTCTACCACAAACCGGCACTTCTCTACACTCCCAGAAAACTTCTCTATCATGCCTCCGAAGGATCCGAGCACAAGGCGAGATCAGCGGCTTCGTATATGCCACTGCGGGATCTACTGCAAGATTCCGACAGAAGTCGCTGATACAACCTATCGACGACACCAGGATGCAGTCAAGGCAATATCCGGCACCGTCCTACCTTCTTTTGATCTAGCCACACCTGCACTTCAAGCCATGTTTGCTCAAAAATCTGCCGAGAATGCAAACTTGGCTCAGGAGACTGCTGCAAGCTCTCGCAAGCGCACGTCCACGGACCGCTCGCACAAGTCATCTCATTCTAAGCGAAGAAAAGTCATGGATGGAGTTGAAGCGGAAGGACACAATCTATCTATCTTGGGTCACGACGAAGAAGTTCAGGGTAGCGAGGGTCTCCAAGGCGGCGCACAGGGGGCTCTGCCTCATGTGCATGAGAGGGATAGATCTCCTGGCAGCCATGATCAGGTGTGTGTTCAGAATCTGCCGTTGTTGCAGTCTCTGACCAGGCCACGCTACTTGCTAGGTAGACCCATCTATGTCGACGCTAGATGATCACCACAATACGGACGCTTACGATGTACCTGTGCCCGATAGCCTGCTCCGCCAACATTCCATCGAGCCTTACTCCCTCGCTGGTATGCCAGACGATTACAGCACCAGACTCGATGCCGTCCAAGAGGATTTCCAAGAGCAGATATCCCTTGCCACGCTTGTGCTTCACGTTACGGTGGCCGACGAGCAACTAGACCCGGACACTTTCCCCTCTGAGGAGACCGGCGAGCTGCCCGTTCTCCGCATCGAAACTCTCAAAATCGCGCAGCAGTTCATCGACATGCTATCTGTTGCCTCCCTTGATGACAACAACCTTTCTTCGGAGGCATTAGAACGCCTTCGTAACCCGCCTCAGGAGCTTTTAGATCTCAGCAACGATGTACTACGACTTTTGATCGAAATTTATCTGTCTCTTGACAATGCTGCGGATGATATCTACGAGCGTGTCCGACAGTCAATTGCCCACACCCCGCCACACCTCCAAATGCTTTCCCTTGATCAAGTGAAGCGCAGGGTCCGGGAGATTAGCGGAGTTTACCCATTGTTCACCGACATGTGTGTTAACAGCTGTGTTGGGTTCACAGGCCCATTCACTGAGCTCGACAAGTGTCCCGGATGTGGCGAGTCACGTTGGGACAACAGACCAGGTGTCGAATCAAGTGCAGGTCGCAAGGCTCGTCAACAATTCCTAACAAATCCAGTTGGCCCGCAAGTGCAGGCAGCATGGCGATCTCATGAAGGTGCTTCTGCAATGAAGTACCGTCAGCAGTGTACAAAGTGGGTACTCGATGATTTGAGGAAGAACAGCAACCAGATTCTTGAGCTCAACGATTGGATCCATGGCTTCGAGTACATCGAGGCGGTCAACCGTGGAGATATCACCAAAAACTCAACCACTCTCATGCTCTCGCTCGACGGTGCACAGCTCTATTGCAACAAGCAGTCAGATTGCTGGATGTACATCTGGGTTCTGCTTGACCGAAGCCCAGATTCTCGCTACAAAAAGCACCATGTCCTTATCAGAGGTGTTATACTGGGCCCAAACAAGCCGAAGAACATCGACTCGTTCCTATTCCCCGGCTTCCCATCAGCAAAAAAATAGGTTGTAGGCCAACGATGGGTTGTTATGCAAGCGTCTAGCAGCCTGGTGGATGCTGGCAATGCAAGATCGGGCAATACCTTGCTGATATTGCATGGCCATTGATTGCCATGTCATCTCATGCCGGTATATCATTACAATTCGGGTCCCATACTGATAGAACTCGACATGCCATGACCTGGTCCCCCAGATTCCGGTTGTGATGTGACGTCACTGCGGCGAGACATGTCACCGCTGTCTTTCGCCTCCGGCCCCCTCTACGACGACTGCACAAGATTCCTTTGACCTCCCCTAAAGTCACATTTCCTTTTATGTCATGATACTTATGGAGGGCCTTCGTCACCTCTCCATTCCTCATACCCTTTACTTCCTCTTCACCATTGTGCTCGAGTCCGAGCCCTGAGCCAGCTCGGCTGGTGAGCTTGAACATCCGCGAACACCTGTGGACATCCATTCCGTCGCTGTCGTAACAACGCTGCATGGGTGTCTGCACCAGGTACTTGCCATATGCCGAGGTGCGTGCGGATCCCTGTTGTGAGTACTCTGCTGACACCTCACACAACTGACCACACACACAGTAGCCACGGCACCTCCTCCCACCCCTGTATGGAGCTATAACATGAGCACGAGGTGATATTATAAGCATGTAAGTTCGCATATAAGCTTATCTATGTGGTATCCCGATGCATATAGTGCATGCAACGTGCATATATGCACTCGACTGACCACAACTCTTGCCTATAGGCTCATGCGAGACATTGCTGCCCACCCAAGAGACGACCTGCACACCATTACCATGACCATGCCCTTGTCACCCTGAGCCCCTCCTATCATGCCACCTGCGACACAATCTGCAACATGCTCGGGAGCCTCACAGGTGCAGCTGATACCACATGCTGGCATCAGCCATAGAACATAAGTTACTTGTTCTTTCTGCGCATCACATGCTGATGCATTCTTTGCCGACCTCAAGGGTTCTCATTCCCACATAGCATAGTGCGTCTCTGGTACGTCTCATGATCCGCAGCTCTTCGCGCTCATGAAACCTCATGTTTGTGGCTCACCTAAGCCATATTGGTAAGCAACATGGGCCAAAATTTTGCTCCAAGGGGCGTCAGCTACAACCTTTGTATCTTGTGTAGCTTCATAAATATACCATTTTTGATTCTCAATTTTCCATGTGCGAGCTGATCCCAAATATATTTGAATATTGAACCAATTCATTTGAGCACTCTGGCAACTGTTTCCCAGACCGGCGCTCGCTGGCAATGCCCTGCCATGGCTGGTAAACCTTTCCAGAATGGCGAAGCTCCTCAGACTGATAAGCTGTGCAAAGCATACAGGTGCTCTATCTAGTATGGCAATGGTGATTCCAGAATGGGTTAATTTGCATTCATGGGTATCTTTATATGGCCTGACCATTCTAGATAATCAGCTAATTTTTTTGCTGATGCCATCATATCGCAGCATTGATGAAAGGGAGTCTGGCAATCTGGGATGCTGCAGCTGACCGCCTCTTCCTTTCCACTCTATTCCTTGCGTATCTCACTGCAGACAGTCCTGGTATGCAGTTCATTAATGGTCTGGTTGGGCATTCTGGGAGATTTGGCTGCCGACTGTACTGTCCCATGCGTGGACGTCACAAACCCGGGCGGGCCATTATTTTCCTGTGTGCTTAAAACCAGGTGGCAACTACAATGTCACTGGATCAATGCACAATGATATTAACCTCCGTACCTTCACTGGGCCTCGTTCTTAAGATGAAGCTGCCAAGCGATACCGGAAAAATCTAAGATATCTTCAAGACTCTACCACAATCTCGATGTACAAGGACCGGCGGCTTGCAACAGGCATTGCAAAACCATCCATCGTAAGCGCATTCCCCCGCAGCTGCATCTTTGGAATCCCAAACTGCTTTCCTCCTGACATCATGCATTTTGTGGCGCTCAATCTCACAGACTTGTTCACCCATCTATGGCACGGCACTCTAGCATGTGAAGCACCTGACCAAAAGGACCTCTGGGATTGGGCCATCTTCCAAAACTTGGAAGCTTGGCGCACTCACGGTCAGCTAGTTGCAGATGCGACGCCGTACATTCCAGGTTCTTTTGATCGACCACCGTGCAACCCTGCTGAAAAGATCTCAAGTGGATACAAGGCTGTTGAGTATCTCACCTATGTATACGGCCTTGCTCCTGGACTCCTGTATGGTGTCCTACCCATGAGATGCTATCTCAACTTTTGCAAGCTTGTGCGTGGTGTACAGCTGATATACCAATGTTGCATCACGGCAGCCCAGCTTACAGAAGCTCACAAGCTCCTAATTGAGTTTGTGGAAGAGTACGAGTGACTCTACTATCAACGAGAAGGTGCTCGGCTCCATTTTGTCTGCCAGAGCATCCATGCTATGATTCACACCGGCCCAGAGACCTTTTGCATTGGTCTGTATGGCATTTCAGCACAGTGGACCATGGAACGTGCTATCGGCAATCTTGGAAAAGAGATCCGCCAACCCTCGAAGCCATTTGCCAACCTTGCTCAGTGTGCCCTCCGACGTTGTCAGACCAACGCTATCAAGCACATGTTTCCCGAAGTCGAGCCAGAGCCGCCATCCCTCCCACGAGGTGCTCATCCACTAGACAGTGAGCATGCACTGCTGCGCAAGCATGAACAGAAAATTTCCACCCTCCCCACAGCGGAAGCTGAGGTGACGCGGAATTTTGTTGCGTCTCAGGATGTTGCTATTAGTAACAACTGGCAAAACGAGCCGTCGCTTGCGCGCTGGGCAAGGCTGCGCTTGCCCAACGGTCAAACAGCTCGCTCTGCATGGGGCGATGAAGGCAAGGACACAAACAACATCCGCATGTCTCGCATGGTAAAGGTACGTCTTCTACTGTGCTTCGATATGTGTATATGTATGCCCTTTAATAATCCCTTCTGCCTGGCCAGCTTACTCTTGACGATAAGACAGAGTTTGCCAAAATTCAGTACTACTTTCTAATGTGTACCCCACTGTCCAATACACCCCGAGGCTTTGCAATGGCCTCTATATAGGGGCCACCAGACCAAGATCTGCTTGAGAAATCATCTGGTACTGTGTGGTCCTGCAAGCATCGCGGCATGGACGGTCTTTAAGTTATTGATGCACGAGCTATCAAGTCTGTTGTTGGTATGATACCACATCCCAAAATTGATGATGAAGTACTCGATACCCAAGTCCGTGGCCGTCACTTTGTGCTGGAGAAGATGAGCCTTGATGTTATGTCATTAGCTGGTACTGTTCCCAGCGACAATGATCCCACAGATCTAGATGAAGATCCAGAGTAGCAGTAGTTGTATGTTGTTACCAAATACATTTGTACTTCTGTCTCTATTACTATATAACTGCCTTTGGTCTGGTATGAGACCTTGTGAATTGCGCACAGCTTTTGTGGACAGGCAATAGAAGCAGTAACCCTGAAAGTAATCAAACCTTCGTTGGGCTTCCTTCATTGTTCTCACCCACACCCACACCTCCCTCTGCCTCTCTGCCAAGAACTCGACAAACTCATCATCTGGGTGGAGGCTGAGAACAAAGCTCCGCAATTACACAACCCAGGTAAGTGCAACGGAGTGTCTATTGCAGCCAACACTGACCGTATTGTGCTCAACGCGTGGTAGGATGACTACCAAAGGATTGACACACAGACTGTTGTATGGGATGCAATGATGGGCTCGCATGTTTTGCGCAGACGTTAACAGACATGCTCTGGTGTGGAGTGCTGGATTTGTTGTGGTGAATGAAAGTGAGGGCCCAATGGTGCACGTGTTTCAACACGGTCACAAGATTGGTGCGCCGTTTTGCCCACCTGCGGAGCCTTCGTTTGAGTCAGCACCACCACCTGTCATTTTCCCCACTCTGCTTGCACAGCTGCATTGGAAGTCTGGAAGATGGACTCGTCATTTTCAGGTGACTTGTTGGGTTCCTCCAATGGCGGTGAGCCAGTCTTGTCCACCTTCACAAGCCAAAAATCCAACCAACACATTACCTGCCAGAGATGTCGTTGATTCCTCCCCCAGAAACGCTATTGTCCCTAATGAGAGACCTGAAAGCTACCCAGCTGACATCTTATGATAGAGAAAGCACACATACATGCTCGACAGGGCTGCCACAAATACTGACAGCCTTTCCTATTGGCCCTCGCAGGTTGTCAATGGATATTTTCATGTCACGGTTGGCTGATAACAGCTTACTTGTCAGTGCAACGCACGATGCATTGCTAACGGCCAACGTCACATATGCACAGCTATTTGAGACATACCAGCAGGGGTATCAAACAAACCAGGCACTATACAGCCAACTTGCGAGCATCCAGTGAGCATCCCTTCTCTGCTCCTTTTACAGCATGCTCAGCAAGGCTTAAGAACACAACTGAAAAGCCTCATGCAGGCTGTCAAGAGCATCGAGTAAGTCTGTCGCTCTTGAACTAATGTCCCACGCTCAGCTGCCTTCCATTCAGGGGCTCCATCAAGGATGCCCCCGTACAGGCCATGCAGATGCCGACAGGCCCACCAGGGACTATCATCGTCCCTACTGAGAACAAGGGCGACCAGCCCAATGCAAAGTTCTGGCATCAACGGGACTGGAAGCGGTACACGAAGGCGAAGCGCATGGCCAGCGGCATCAGTGACCCAGAAGCCGAGTCAGTAAAGTCAGTGAACAAGGAGCTGGCCTTTGGCTACCTAACGGATTGCAACGGCAAACACATCTCTGAAGATGACCTTGATGTAGCTTGAGCCCGCTGTCGCACAATTTATACATCATTTGATGTCGCTTACAATCCTCTTATATTCATAGAGCACCGAGCTGAGCTCCCTCCAAAGACATGGAAGAAGGAAGCCACTTTGAAGCAGCGTGAGACTCTGCGATCAGAGCTTGAGTCTCGGTTTGAGTTCATGCAGCTGTGCACCGACGGCTGGAAGAGCAAGCGTCTGGCCATCGACACACTTCCCGGCCACTGACAGAAGCACCCTGTACCACGTCCGCCGCTGGGGGAGCGATTTACCAAGCCCTCAGCAGACAACTCAAATGGCTCAGACACCAGCGACGATGAGTGCGCAGATGCCTCTACTGGCACTACGCGGCGCAAGCGGCGTTCAAACGATCACGGAACGAGTGCACCCAAACGGCGTCGCAATGCAGGTAACCAGCATCCATCAATAAATCAGGATAAGGATCTGCAGCTGCTGCCGCGAGCTCAAGCTGAAGACTTGATGGGCACGCTGCGTCCAATCAGGCAATTAGTCAATCCACTGTAGGTTTAAGCCCCTCATTTGTCACTGTTCTAATCTACCTTTACTCTAGGCATACATTATTCGATGGAGACAACAGGCCTCGACCTGAGCGAACACCTACACCAAGACCAACGCCGGGGCCAGCAGAACGCGAGGGTCATGCATCTACCGATGATGCCATGGAACTGCCCAATAATCGATTGGATTCAACTGAGGCTATCATACAGGGTGACGACACAAGCGGTACAGCTGGACAACAGCCGACAACTGGAGCCGCCGGGAGTACGAACGTGGTGTTACAGTCGATAGGTCAGCCAGATGCTGCCCACCACAAGAGAGCATCCGGCAAGGGCTCGAAACCACTGAACTTCGATGAGAACTCTCTGGTGACCGCGCGATGAGTATCTTGTCTTCTGTGTAGGATATTCTCGCGCTGATCTGGGACCTGTAGGACACTTTGTGGGATTGATTGGTGTGCGTCCAATCCCGGTGGAAGCTATCACAGTCTTTGATGGACAAAAATCAAAACTCGCAATGGAAACCTGGTTCTCGCCGCGCATGATTGACAACAAGTGAGGGTGCATTCACTTACTATAGTACTGTGTTCACAGCTGTGCGCATTAGCACATTTTGGTGTGCTAATGTACATGGTGATGCACAGCTGCGCACAAAAGTGCACGTACGTGCACTATCGACCGTGTCAAACTCGCTATCATTCCCATCAAACTTGCTATCGCCCATGTCAAACTCGTTGGGCGGCTATGACGGCAGTGCGCAAGCTTATTACAAAGTGCACCTTTGTGCACGCTGGTGCAAAATGTTGACAATCGCACAGCTAACCCGCATGATATGTACTCAGCTAGATACCCTTTGGAACACCGACGCGCAAGAAAGTGCACCTACATGCACTTTGGCCCGTACGGTAGCGCTGATGCAAGTTCGAGATTTACGCCGCCGCCCAGTTCCAGTTTGGCGACGTTGCACTTTAGTTCGTCCTCGTGCATGCGCGTGCATGTACGTGCATGTACATTCACGTTTGTGCATCTGTGTGTATTTTTGGGCACTCTCAGGCAATGTGTTGCGTGGGCGCTCACCTCTCAAATGAAAACGAGTTTTTGCATGTTTCTAGTTTACGACATGCTGATTTTTGTCCATGCCCAACCTTCATAGGAAGTGCTGCTGACTTCAAACCCTACTGGAATGATGTAGCTCAAAATGACAAGAAGCGCAAGATGGTGTGTATCAAACGATGCCCTGCCAATGGTTGACTAACTTTGACCCCTCTAGGAGTACGAGAGGAAAGCTCGGGCAATGGTATGTTGTATTAGCAGTCTCGTACCAGCCCAGAGAACGCCATGCGACTAACGTGCTGTTTTTAGAAGGCGGCGGGCAAGGGCCCCTTTGATCCTCTCAACTGACAAACGTGCGGAGGGCACAGAGCAGCGTAGGGCGGCATAGGGCAAGGGCTGCAGGGCTGCAGTGCACTGCGCGCAGGTGCTCGGAAGACTTGGACCTGGCCGAATATGGTCATTATGATATATTATGCTAAGTTATGCTATGTGGACATATGTAACACGGATAGATTATGCTATGTAGTGCAACAATCTGGCTATGCGTGCAGGCAGGTGAGGCTATAGAATGCTATATTGTGGCTAGGTGCATGCAAGGGCCTATTTCGGAGAAAATATACAGCGCTAGATACCGCTAGATAACGATACACGCTACAGAAACACGAGCGACGAATACATATAGCGTTATGTGTCCCCAGACCACATTTACATAGTAGAATATATGCGGCAACCAACACTACATTTTGGTTGTCTTCTACTAGATCGACTTCTGACTGGGGCTGAGCCTTGGAAACTACATGACCTGGACTCATAGAGCTCCGGGTGTCTGATATATTCAGATGACAAATGCTAGTGAACACCAAAAGGATGTCTAGCAACGGATCGATGTGTGATGCAGACAGCTTGAGCGTTCCACCAAATGCAGCATGCTCCTCGATGGACACAGCGAGAAAGGCTCTATCTAGATATAGCACTTCGAGCCGTGGCAGATTGCGGCACATACAGAGCACCACACTGGGCGAGCCCTTCAACGAAGCTTTGATGTGGAGCTTGCAGACGTAGCGACGAAGGTGTTCTGAGTGTGTGACGAGATCACGGAAGACTGTGTAGTTGTGCCACATCGGGTTATATGTGTAAGGTGAGGCGAGTGATTTGTATTGGATTGTGTGGTTCATGACGACTCACTGCAGAAGGTGTTCGGATGCGTAGGGCACCCAGGTGTGGCAGATGAGGCTCGCCTAATACAGGTCGGCGGCATCGAGCAGACTGATGACAGGCCAAAAGAGATCCTGCAGAAGATATGCCCATATTGGAGACATCTTCGTGCCCCAAGACTGCAGTCGTGTTCTAGTGATGTCTGCAGCGCGCAGTTCAATGAGGAAGCTGGTGGTTGGAGTCTGTGACCACTGAAGACTATGACCCCGAGCACTGGTGACCGTCTATTAATCCTCACCGCCTTTTCCTTCATCTGATCAGAGATTGTTCATGATATGTAGAAATACACCTTGAAGCCCGCTATCTGATATAATTGACCCGCGTCGCATTGCTTTATTGTTGGGGCACCATGGCTTGTCAAACAGAGTGATCACACCTTCTAAACTCGGGATACGGTGCAGGCACGTTCGATGCGACGTTCTCAGGGGCGCTCCTCAAGAAATTTGTTGTGGTTGTTCTTCCTTTCCAGAGACGCTGCACATGCCGTCTCAATTTATGAAAATGCGCCACAACCCTTGTAAGCGGCTATATATCCTTCCTGCCGATGTAATAGCCCACTGAACTGCACCGCAGCATTTGGACGATTCATGGCCAGGCGTGATCAGCACGTTGGCAGCACAGTGGTTCCTGGACTTGTTGAGTGACTCCTGCAGGAACTAGTGGATAAGATAATTGACGAGCTCAGCACCGACAGGCGAGCTCTGAAGAGCTTGCTCACTGACATGCCGACGCTGGCTGTCACGGAGCTCGAGGCACCTCTTCGCATCCTTTACACTCGCAGGGGTGAACAATATTGCGCCCGTGTTGCAGTCAGTGCAGGGCATCCAATTGACGCAGGGCATCCTGTTGAACATCGTTGATCTCACGCTGTTTATCCTGTCCTTTGACTGCTTGAAACTGATTGAGAACCTGCCATTACTGCGCGAACTCACTATTTGGAAAATCAACGACCCTGCCGAAGAGGAGTCTCTCTTGATGCTGCGACTGAAGGCCGCAGGACGGACAATTGTATTCCTCGAAGTACACCGCATTTCGATATTCTTAGTGGACTCGCTCCTGTGGCTGTTTGAATCTGTGGGCACGCTTCGTCTTTGGAGGCCTCTATCATCCCAGCGCCGTGCTGCCGTGCCCCGCACAACACGTCGTCAAGAACCTTGAGATGAGAGATGCTTACCCGAGGCTTCTACTACACATATTCATGATACTAGACCATTCAGCACTCGAGGGTCTTACTGCACAGTCTCCAAGCCCTTATGAGAATGGTCTCCAGCCTGTCTTAAACGACTTCACGCAAGCGGTTAGCCAGAGTCTCTGGGCATTCCATCTCTTGTATAGCAGCGCTTTGTACACAGATTTTGGCTCAGGCAAGTGGTGCCTGACCTCTACAGTTCTATTTCTGACAGCGATATCCAGCTCGTCTGCCCATATTGTCCTCATGCGCACACATGACATCTGTCACGTTCACAATGGACGCATCCGTGCATCACTCCCATCCTATTCGGCTGAGCCAGGCCCTCGCCTTCCTGAAATTGCTCCCGGCAGCCGTCTGCCACGTCAGGCTCGAGCTCAAGTACTACCAGCCCTGGATTCGCGGTGCAATGCTGGTCCAGAAGATACAGAAGGTTGACTGGGCTGCGATTGGCCAAGCACTCGAGGTGTATGCAAACCTCGCGTCTCTGGAGACTGGGGTTAAACGCACTTATCATACGCCAAACCACAAGATGATCTCTTTGCACAAGCTGCTGTGCTCGAAAGGCTCCCCGCACGGCTAGGAGCTGTTGTCGTTTTTATCTGAGAGCTCCTCTCGTCCCCGCATATTTTTGCTGTACAGATACTCTTGCACAAAAACCAACGCAGTAGTTGACAGATAGATTCGGGCTGAGGGCTGCCGTGGTCTCTGGACAGTTGCGACTATACCTTCCAAATGTGGCACGCAGGGCAACCACGTGATCTAGGGCAGGCCACCTTCTTAACACGACCTGAACACACACATGCAACGCCGACCGCGATTTCAACCGTCCACGTTCCCCAACACTGTTGTCCTTGCGCGACACGACACCTATCTCGCACCTCTGTGTTATCAACTTCTCATCACTCGTCGTCGCACACCGGCCTAGCGCGGTTGTGAATGCTCTTGGTGGGACAATCTAAGGGGCCTTTGTGTCCATCTGGTACGTGGCGCATTCCTCGGATTGCTAGCTGACAGCCCATGTCGTTGCTCCATGACTAGAAGCAGATAGGTGCCTTCGGTTTGATTTCCTTGCTGCCATGCCGCCGAAGACCACCCTCCATGCTGTAGCCCTCCAGCAGAAGACTATCATCACGCCCTTGTTTCTGGCCTGCACAGGCGACAGGCTGTCGATTCTGCCGCCTATTGAAGATGTTTCTCAATTACGCCGAAGGTGCTGCCCTTGAATATGAGCTCCGGGCGCAAGGAAGGTGTTTTTGCGGCCGGCGCCATCAGGTGCGCTTTTCTAGTGGCCTACGCTGTTCATTGCGGCACCTCTGGCGAACTCAACCTTTGTTGTCCATCTACTCGTGGCTTCTGTTCTGCTTTATAGACCGAGAATCACTTTTTCGATGACGCGCAGCGCTATCTCGGTGCCGAAGCAAATTTGAGGGAGAGCATATGAACAAATCAAAGATGGCCCTGCCATTAGGTGCGCTGTTTAATGCATGTACCTGTGGTTTTGCACGATTCCTAACCATAGATCTTACCAAAGCCATTATGTCCAGGCCTCGCCAAGGTTCTGCAGCTCTCCTTCGATCTAGGCGCTCCATTTACGAATGTCCAGTGTCGAGATCGCTGCGCAGCAAGCGTGAAGATTTGACTTGCGTGTAATGTTCCCTCGTGTACGACGCTCAACGCAGGTCCTCCGGTTGTGCAGCAGTGAATGCTGCCGGGACGCGGTTGTTTCAGTTCATTGACCGGTGGTAAACGATAACTCCCGGAATCCCAGAGAGGCGTAGCTCTGAAAACGTATTGCTGTGAATACCTGTGTACGACCTTGGACCATGTTGATCCATCAGTCTCAGGTGCGCGTATGTCTCGAGCCCACAACATATTGAATGTATTACTGACAAGACAATGTCACTAGGCTGCGTTGCCTTATATCTTAATAGTACAGTCATGCGTGCTCTGCGAAGCCGTCCCAAATGAATACCGTGTCTCTTGGTCTCTTCGGGCCCGCTCTCTCCACCTGTTGTCTGGCCGCAGTGCGAAACACAATTATGGGTCGTAGCAATCCAACCGCTCGACGGTTCGTGCACAAGTTGCTGCTTTGTCAAATTGTTGATAAATTTTCCACCGTTGATACTAAACGCGAACACATCTGAGTCCTCCGAGTATCGCACGGACAATTTTGGCTGTCGCTCTCCCAGCATCTATGGACCTTCACTGGATCCTGCGCTGCCCTCAAACTTTTGTCACCGCAAAGGGCAACATCCTTTGCATGAAGGCTCTGAATCGTTGCCGCCAACCCCCTGGACACTTTACCCAAGGCCTGCCAGATTACGTGCCCGCCCGTGCTGCAAACACACCAAAGTGCTGTCTACCTGAATGCTCCTCGGCTCCTACGCTGTTGCTGCCACGGGGCTGTGCAAAGGCAATTACAGTGGTCATCTGATGGTACATCGAAGAGCTGGCCTCCCATTGCTGATTCAGGTTTCCATGCAGTACTGGTGACGACAGCCTGATTTGACCCTCAGACATCCCTCCCAACAACGTGCACAAACCTCGAGTCGGTCACGATTACTGTCCAGAGGATCTTCTCGTTTTACATGCGGTCAATAATCTGACACCCGTTTTCTCCGCGCTGTCACATGTGTGGTTTATACGTCTTGCGACAAGCTGTTTGTCATGGCTACAATGACGCCTTTTGGGGCATCATAAACATATTGGATTAGCACACGGCTGGGAAAGTGTTGGAGTTAATGGTCGTGGACTTGGAAATCTGGATATAGGTGGCTCAGATTAGTAGGGCTAGCCGCTTGTTTTAAGTATCTCGCACCCGTATAGTTACATGGCACAAGTAGCTACATTTACACAGAAAGGCCAGCCTCGCATGCTCCACTGTCCGTGTTGTTTGCTGCTTGCTGTCTCCACGGACAAGTACAGAGACGGAGAGCCTTGAAACTTGAGCTTGAACGATGAACAACAAACAACAGGTCCATCCAAATTTGGACCTCTGTGTTGCTGGCGTTTGCCAGCTGAAGGCAATTAAAATGCATCTTCTGCAGCGATCTCAGACTACATCTCCCAGCTTCCTCGCTCCACTGCCTCCTCAATGCGACCCAAGCTGGCCTAAGCTTGACAGCCAACTGGCCTTACTGCAACAATCGGCACGACACGGCACCACAAGACCTGCAAATGAGCTTGCCGATGGTGATTTCGACCTTCCACGTTCCATGGGCCCTGTCATCCTTGCAAGCCCCAGCTGCAGCTTACGTGATATAGCACCTTGTACGCATCAATGTCTTGCCAACTCCTTTGTCACTTGCTGTTGCACATGCTGACCTCGTGTGCACGCCAGCCCTGGAGCTGGTCATGTAGGATGCACGCCTGGCAGGCTGGGGGCTTGCGCTTCCAGCTGGTACGTGACACACTGCTTCTTTTGCGTTGAATCCCGGCCTTGTGCACAGGCTGCGCGCCAGCTCTGCAGCAATGTTGGTGGGACATACTACATGTGATAGGCTAGCGGTACGCGCATCCATCCGGTAAGTTGCACATTGCTCGCATTGCCATTTGACAACTAATACCGTCGCTCCATGGCCAGATATACTGAAGTAACCGCATATATCCAGTTCAGCTCCCTTATCGTCATACCGCCAAACATCATCTTTGCTGCCACAGCCCTCCAGCTCAAGACTATTGTCGCACCCTTGTTTCTGTGCCGTACGAGCAGCAAGCTGCAGACGGTGGCCTGACCCTCAAGGTACTATGTTTCTCAATCAAACACCTGCCACTGCTCTTGAGCACGACCTTTGGGCATCCAGTCGTGCAACGAGGAGAACACTTTTACAGCCAGCATGGGGAGCCGCGCTTTTCCAATGGCCAACTTACTGTTTACCACCGCAACTCTAGCAGACTTTACCCATCGTCGCCTGTCTCCTCCCTGGTGGCGATTAATCTGCCTTGTGTGCCTGATACTGCTTCGATGATGCGCTGCACCTGGCCTGTCACGGAGGCGGATTTGAGGTTGAGTACATGAGTCAAGCTCATATTTATCCATAGGTATGCTATCCAAAGCACGCACTCATAGTTTCTTACCACTTCTGACAAGATATTTTGCCAGGATTGCTGTGCCCAACCCTCACCATTGTTTTGCGATCGGCCGCAGTTCACTACTCGTTCCTTCGGCCCAAGCGCTCTGCCTACGAGATGTGTACGATGCCAAGACCAGCGAGCGGCAAGCACGACGATCCATCTGACATGCTTTGTTCCGTCTTGTACGATACTCAGCGCAAATCCTTTAGTGGTGCAGCAACGGGCGCGGCGGCCTTGAGTCACCGGCCAGAGTGGAGAACGGTGCCTCTCAGGGCCTCGGGGAAGTGAGGACCCAGTTATGCATCGCTCCGAGAATCTGCGCACGGCTGTGTGTTATGTCAATCCGAGGGCCTCAGGCGCAGGTGTGCTCCAAACTCACAGTGTGCCAAATGCGTTGCTGACAAAACGACAAGACTAGGCTGTCGCGCCTCATATGTCGGTGATACGATCAAGCGTGCCCTGCGGAGCCACCACAGAAGAACACCATTCGTCTCGGCCTCTTCGCACTCTTCGCCTCTTGTCCGGCCGTGGTGCAGAATTCGATCACGGAACCTGGCAATCCTGCCGCTTGACAACATGCACATAGGTCGCCGCCCTGTCGAAGATGTTGGCCTCTTTGTCCATCTACGCCGGCAAGTCCTTTCTATCATTCATAATATGCACGAACGCATTGTAGCCTTTTGGGCGTTGTACAGGTAGTCGCAAATCCAGCTGTCACTCGTTTGGCGTCTGCGGACGTTTGCAGAATCTTGCACTATATATCCTCGATTTTCTAGCACTGCAAAGGCTGACATCCATGGCACGGAAGGTCCAACCACTCAGGCGTCATACTTGCGGCTCGTTGGATTATATACTCGCCCTACACCGTGAGCATATGGTAGTGCCACCCAGGTGCTCGCCAGGTCCTGCGATGTCGTTGATGCGGGATCGTACGAAGGCAAATTTAGTGGATATATAATGGTGCGCTCAAATGCTTGGCTACATTCTCATGTTGCTGATTCACGTTCTTATCCAGTACTAGTAGACGAGAAATTAAATATATACCATTGGTTATGGTAAAGAATTGTGCATGTTTGTAATATTTGTCTGGCAGCCAAGCACATCAATCAAGTACGATAACAAAGCAAGAAGATCTGTGGCTAATGTCCTTTGCCGTGAACATGATGAGGATTAAATAAGAAAAATGTAGGTCTGTTCCTCGCGGTCCAGCTCACCCCTTCTGTCTACAGCAGTCCAGCGCCGCATCCATCCTTGTACCAACTCTCGCCCTCATCTCAATGCTTCTGCAGACCCTCTTGCCGACCCTCATGCTGCCTCTTGTGCCACCGCCACCACTGATCCCTCTCTATCTCTAGATTCCTTCCACGTGGTCAGCTTGATTAGGTTCCTCCAGGGTGCCTCGCGCATATGCCGACGCAAGGCCCATGTCCAAAGTGGCCGACTTCAGTGGCGCAAGGGGCACGCCATGTGTTGTGTGCTTCTTTGGGGCGACACGAAATTGGGAGCTCTGGCGTGCCATATGCAAACAGAGAAGGGACCAACAGCTCGGGGATGTCGCAAATGTGAGGAATGCGGGCAATCCAGCGGTGGCAGATGTCGTGGTGCAGGTCACTGTATGCCGACCGCGACTGCGCAGACACGATGGGATGGCCACTGGATCTGGAGACGGCTGCGAGGATGAAGTGGAGACGTCGCGTTTGCTGATTGGTGCCATACGCAGCTGTCTCAGAGGCACTGTTGGGATGTTACCGGGGAGAGGGAACAAAGGTTGATGCGAGGAACAGGACATTCATGTCAGTGAGAGAATTTTGCGAAGGGAGTGCAATGTGCGAAGCAGATAGTAGATGGTGACGTGGTCAGGACGCGCAGGGAGAGTCCGCAACGCTACTGTGGAGTAGTATCCGATTCTTCATCGTCCTCTGACTCGTGTTCAGAGTCTGTGTCCCCCGATACATCTGACTCTTTGCTGTCCTTCAGCAGCTCCAGATACCAATTGTCCAGGTTATCATCAAACTCTAGAATTAGCCTCCCTTTCTCTTCAAGCAATTGCAGGGGATTAGGGACGACCTTCCTGATTCCTTCGAATAATCTCGGACCAATCGCAATCCAGAAGGAAAATGTGAGCGAAGGATTGTCACCAGTGAATATTGCGGCAAATGAGCGATCGAGAGATGCCAGTGCATGCGCAGTGCCTTTGACCGTGTTGCATAGTATGTCAAGCTTGATTCTGACTTCTTTGATATGCCGAAGAGTACCCCTGACCCTGGTGTGTCCTCCGTACATATTTTAATGATACAGGCACAGGGACGCCAGCCTGCATGAGTGACAATGCCAGAAACAGGTGTGAGTCACAGAAACTTGTCCAGGCACCCAATAAACCTCACCAAATAGGGTCAGAAATGGTGTATCCAATGCGGGAGCAACCAAGACTCCAAACTTGCATATCATTGCACCGTCAGAGTGATTGTGCTGACTACACAAATGTTGCCCTAGAGCTTGAGTAATCTGTACCAGGGCCTTCTCATCGACATGATGGATTTGCAGTGGATGATGAGAGGTGCCAGGCTGTAGCGGGTGGTGTTGTGAGACACCATTTGGCGAAGGGGTGAAGTTTGGTGTGCCTCTGAGTCGAAGTGAGACAAATATCAGAATTGTATTTGCGGGTACAAAGCAGTATTCCAGTTCAAAATACTGCAAATTTGTCAGAACGAGTCTCGGTGGCCAGAAGAATCGTTTGATGGCCTGCAAGATCTCTATGAGCTTGAGGTGAATGTGTTGGATCCGAGGCTGGGCGCGGATGATACCGAGGAGCTGAGTCAGAGATCTGAGCTTCATCTTGTATAAGCGTAGGCGGGTAAGGTGTTTCAATGGATGAAGAAGGGTAAGGATCGCAGCCTCAATTCGAGGTGGAGCCTCTTGTACCACAGTCAGAGGAGACCGCGAGTCACAGCTTGTGTACTTGATATTGTTGGTTTGTTGAAGATGGCCACCCACAGACAAAAGAGTTAATGCCAAGCTCGGAATAGGGAGCTTACCATCTTCCGGCTCTCTACCTCTATCAGTACCTATGTATACCTTGTGTGGAGAATTCAAGACCTTTGTGGTCTTGAAAATGACGCACAAGCAGTGAAGTTGAGCCAGAGTTCGAATGCGGAGCTCGCTGAATATCATAGGGTGGCATATTCTCTGCCAGGTGTGGTTGACCATGGCAAGCAAGGTCAGAAGTGAGATGCGGCCAATACTGCTTACGATAGAGTGTTTGAGCTGACTCCAATAGCACATTAGACAAGAAATGGCTTACATGTCCTCTTTACCTACAATGATTTCTGCAGCAAGTATAGTGATCATTGTGATGATCTTGTCGGGTAACGACCCAGCACTACACTCAAATCGCTGTCTCCTCTGCTTGAGATAACCTTCTGCAAAGTGTGCCATGTCAAAGGCGAAACTATCTTGCCCAAAGTTGGCAGTAGTGCCCAAGTGAAGCTCCGGTGGAATTGGTGTGTTGTGATGATTCTTAAGGGTCATATAGACGACCGGGCGTAGCCGTGCCATTGTTGAGCTCAAGAGTTTACTGGCATCCTGTGAAACACCTAGGATACGCCATCGAAGATTATGAGCCCGAGCCCTACGCACTATTCACAATGGTGTCTTACCAATATGTTTACCATTCCTAGTGCAGAATATGTAATCTTCAGGGCGCGAGAATCCACAGCCTAGTATATCTCCTGCTGCAAGGATGTGCAGTTGGCTTATAACTAGACCAGCCATGTCTCAACCTCCATGAGCTCACCTGCAATGGTACTTTCCCCAGGAAGGAAGGATGCGCCTGCTACAAATTTCTTCAAATAGCCCGAGTATGGTAGGCCTGCTGCAGGCGGCGATCCGGATTGTAGTAGGTCTTCGCAACTCCAGTTCTCAGTGACCATGCTGTATTTACAACGCTCGTCATTGAAGATCACCGTGAAGGCAAGTTGGATACACACGCCATTGTTATACTAAGCAAGCAAGAAAACACTATCAGTGCAAGTACTAGTTGTAGCTAGGACTTGTTAAATTGTCAGCTCACCTTGAACCATCATCGCAGAAGAGTGTATTGATGGACACTTCATAGTAGTAAAACAGATAGTCTGGGCTAACAATGTGTTCTGCGATATATGCTTTTGATGAGTTCATGCTGAGGTGGTCATTGAACGTCGTGTAAACTGTGAGTTTATCCTGGCTAAAGATAGTGTCTGAATCTGCATCAAAATATGTAACCGTGCCCCACTTCTCTGGCAATGCCATAGAAGAGGAAAAGGGATCGGGAAGGCCTTTATCCAATACCATGCCTTCAAGATAGCTATGCGCATGAGGAAAATTGTCGAGCGGCAGCATGACGAGGCGTGGCCAATGAGACTCAGAGAGAGCCACGATCAGGAGAGGGAGAGGAAAGCAAACTTTACCACAACACTCAAGTATAGCACATCTTATAGGATGCATGCACAGCTTGTACACAAGTGAGAAGGAGATGTCGTAGATGCACTGCAAAGCTCTATGAAGGTACACAGCCTTTTGACGTACTGCATTATTTCCTGGTAGTGCAAATACCACCACATGTAGGTGCAACGTGTACGATATCGTATGCAAGGCCAGCATGCGGAGACGAATGAGTCATTGAATTGATGGTGCACTCCCCTATCAATAGTTATCACTGGTTGCTTCTAAAGCGCCGTTGTGCACTGCCCTGTGCCGCCACCAGCTTCTCATGGGTGCCAGTATGTTGGATGCAACCAATGCATAGACGTTGCGGATCTGTGGTCTGTGACAACTTTCGAAGCTCAGTGACCTGGGCAAGAGCAGAACAATAGGCCACCTACCAATTACTGCACATGTTGTGGTAAGATCAGCGTAGTCAGATTGGGCGTGAATGTAGCACTGGCACCAGCGTCTGCATGGCTGTGGATGCCATTGCTGCCACAGGAGGAGAAGATAGCGTTGAAAGCAAGGCCGGGATAGTCATAAAGGCCATGCAATCAATAGGCGAAGGAATGCAGAAATTCTCGCACCAGGTTACACCCCAGAGTTGTAGTAGCATCACAATCAGCGGTGCACTGGTCGCATGCTTCCAGACATGAATGGGCCCCAATGGGCCATGGCAATCAGCGAATCACAAGAAGTCTAGCAATGGGCTGGATGACATAGGAAATCTGTACATGTGCACTGGATTGCCGTGAGATGAGCATTCACATTCTGGTACTATAGTCTACGTACGAGTAGTTACTCAGTAGCAGACCTCAGAGAAGAGAAACTTGGACACACATTTTATAGTGTACAACGAGAATTCCTGATCGTCACTCGTGCACAATATCGACTTCGTGCCCTTATCCATCCATTCAAGCTCACATCCTCTCTCTTCTGCGTACCATTATTAAACCATTCACCACTTTCCAACGCACGCTGGAGTATTTGAGAGCCTAGTGTTACAAGCAGAGGATGCGTTCAATAACCTGCCAGATGTCATTCTCATTCACGCCATCAGATTGATGATACTCGTGTTCGCTGCACTGCTAATCACAATGCTTGACCTGGTCCCGTACCAATGCTTATGCGCAGTGCCGGCCCTTCTGTTGCTGCAGTGTTCTCATGCGCATGTGGTGGCTGGGCCTGAAGTCTGAGCATCTATCCGTCCATGTGTTCCGCGTGCAAAGCAGAACATACCCAATAAAATGCCCCCGGGGTATTCTGTGAGTACGTAATGAGTGGCAGCAGGTTCTAGCTTGAGAATGACATAATACAAAGGAGATTATGGAATCATTGTGCATACAAGAAATAGAAAACGGTGGTGAGACAAAGACACGAGTACGCGCCGTGAGCAGAGTCTGGGTGACGATGACGCTACGTGCAATCGTAGAGGAAGAAGCACACCTGAAATTGCCAAGTATCGCATTGAAGCATTCAAATAAAGTGAAGTTCTGTGTTGAGAAAGAGAGGTTGAGGAACGCAGCTGCTGCCTGCAGTCGTGGTTGTGGCGCAGAGCCACGACACTTTGAAGCATCTGCGGTGAAGGATTGGTGATCTCGGTGTAAATTGGTGCATCAAAGATAGAGTGCCAAGCCAAAAGCTGACTTCAACACTGCCCTCCCGCTTCTTCCACAACCAGCTGCTAAATCTCCTGGCGTTAATTCGACAGTCTCAGGTGCGCGCATGTTCCGAACCCGCAATGTACTAGAGACATCACTGACAAAACAATGAGTCTAGACTGCTTTGCCTCATTTTTTGTTGGCACAGCCAAGCGTGCTCCATGAAGCCACCCCAGAAGAACGCTGCGTGCAATGGCTTCTTTGCACCTGATCTCTTCACTCCTCCTTTGGCCACCGCGCAGAACACAGTCGCAGCACTTGGCGATCTGACTGTTCAACGGCGTGCACACAACTCGCAGCTTTGTCAAAGACATTGGTGTAACTATTCATTCTCCCAGACAAATTCTTGCTACTGATGATCATACAAGCGAATGCACAGGAGCCCTCCGAGTAACGCACAGGTGATCGCAGTTCCAGCTGTCTCCCGCCTGGTATCTGTGGGTTTCCCCTCCGGTTCTACACAGCTGTTGATCTTCTGGAGCCGCGACCAGTGACATCGGTCGCATGGAGGCTCCGACACATTGTCTGCGACCCGTCGGGTGCCGTGCTTGGGGCCCACCAAACTGTGTGTTCACCAGCTCCTGTGAGGTTACTATTGCGGGTCTGAGTGGAGGCAAAGTCAGTGAATATTTGATAGTACATTGGGGTTCCTGTCTATGCTGCCGTTTGACTTATTTGCGTCTCTGCAGTATTGTTAGATGAAAGTGAATAAATAACATCTTTTACTGGGATCATCCACGTGTGTTTGCATTTGTCTGGCTATCAAGTGGTATGTCAACCAAGTGCAATAGTATAGCAAGCAGAACTTCAAATGCCATTCTTTGTGGTAAACATGATGGAGTTAAACTTAAGTAAGTAGGTTTGTTTGTTTGTTTGTTTGTTCTAGTCCAGCCCATCCCTTCCATCTGACAGTGATCCAGTGCCGCATCTGCCCCTGTACTGACCCTCACCCTGACCCCGGCCTTCACGCAGATCCTCGTGCCAACCTTCACACTACTTCTCGCACTTACTGCGCCTCTGCTGATCATCCCTCACGCGAACTTCTTCCTTGCGGCCAGCTCGACCGGGCTCTTCTAGAGCCGCACGCACACGCGCCAATGACAGACCAGGGTCTGAAGTGGCCGACCCAATGAGGCGAGGAGCTCATAGTGTGTTACGCGCCCTTGCGTTGCAATACAAAGACGGGAACTCTGGTGCGGTATGCGCAGGGTGGAGGAAGGAGCAGCTGCGCAGTGGAACATCGCAGGTGTGATGGGTGCAGATGACATCGGCGGCAGTGGTAGAGGTCATGGTGCAGGCTGTCGTCCGCTGGCTGTGAGTGTACGTGTGCGATAGGATGGACACAAAACCTGGAAATGGTTACAAGGACAAAGTGAGAACATCACGATTGCTGATTGATGTTGTGCACGGAGTAAGGTCATGGCATTGAGCATGGAGAGGAGTCTGTCTCCAAACTGCATGAGACACCTCTACTTTTCATGCCGAAATTTGCAGGAACGTAGTCTGCGAAAGGAGGGGAGGACCAAGCTTCGCCTGCTAAAGGTGAGCATGGTGCAATGTATCTAGCTTGCAATTTAATAGGGGTTCATAAACAAGAGGCATGGCGTGAGCAGCGCAATGAGTGGTAGCAGTACCTGCTGGGCCCGACAAGCTATGGGACAAAATTCTGAAGCCATTGCACATGTGAATGGCATTGACTGTTTTGCTGGCTGTTTTGAACAGCAGTGGCAGAACCAGCGGGGTCTTGGCAATGGCAAACAGTTACGGGAGAAGAGGGACGTTGGAATGAGTCAGGTCGTGGTCGCGGTCTGTGGCATAAAGCAAAGCAAAACAAAGCCGCAACTTGGTGTCGCGTCGAGGCACCAGATTGGTGGTCCAGATTGGCGCATCAAACTCGGGCAAGGCGCATCGATGGCCAATTTTGGCGCTGTCTCCAATGAGCTCCAACGAGCCTCTTCCACCCTGGTTTTTGTCCATGTACTTGCCTCTCAGTCCCCACAACACTTGAGCAACTTGATGCACATTGCAGCCGGCATGTTCTTCTGAAGGAGCTGAGGACTTGAGTGCAAGGTCTGTCCGCTTTGTTCTTCTGTAATTGAACATTCAACTCACAAACGGCACTGCGTCGCCATAAGCTGACCTGCGAGTATCGTCCCCAGGCCCTTAATATTTGCTGCGCTTCAAATCGGTGCACATCTCCCTAACATAGCGCATGCCCAGGAGCAGTTTGACAGGCTACCGAAGGACATTGAGGCACGTTTATGCACTCTGGAATGAGATGCACTGGCTTACAAGCTGTCTTCAAAGCTATGCAGTACTTGCCTGAGAAGATTCCTAGACCTGCCTATCTCCTCTCAACAACTCCAAGCAGACTAAAACCCATCATGCCGCCGTCACCACAGCGCATGATGAGCAGTGCTCAGCGCGTATTGTCTATATGAGCAGGCAAGTCATACGCCGTATTTTGGGCATGACGCCGAGGTCGAGCTGGGCAGGTGTATGGACAGAGTATTCTGGGTACAAGCGTTGGCGACATGTGCGTACGGGCTTGTATGCTCTTCTGCTTTTAGGCACCGATAACTCATGGCGAGCAGGTGCGAAGCATGCAGTGCGCAGTATCAAAGGCAATATTGTTGTCGCATTGTTTGCTCGGTTAATCTCTGTCATTGTCAACCACCCTGTTGTCCTTCGGTCAAGTTTGCTACTGGCAATGTACGCCTGGCCGTGACGTAGCCCTGCTGGCAGCTTGGCGCTCTAAGTCCCACCGACATTCTGCAAATCTAGCTCCTGGTGTTTAATACGAACGTGCACATACTCTTCTTGGCAACTATCCTCGGCCTGCAGTCTGTCTGGGAGAGCGATGTCAAGCTGAAGACCGCGCTTAAGCCCGAGAGGACTGACGTTGAGAGCATGCTTGAGGTGATTGCCTCTCACATCCTACGAGGTGTATGAGTTACCCATTACGCGACCAGATACAACTTTACTCTCCGCTGCAGCAAGCACAGGTCGTCACCTGGCAGCAATCAGCTTCCTGGACAGGCCAGTGTGCTGATTGATATGATGCGTCCTGTTTTCTTCCGGTATACAGGGCTCCTGCTGATGCGAGCGAATGATAGAATAACTCACTGCTGTGACAAGACGATGCCAGCAGGACAGCCATTGGTCAGACCGCGGGGTATCGTAAACTTCTGTGTAGCCGGAGCGTCGTGTCACGACTGTGACCGCTCATTGCGCCGCTCAACCCTCCCCACCAGATCCACCATACCGTCATTTTTGAGGTTCATTAAGGTTCATACAATCAGATGGCATGTGATCGCTGCCACGGCACTCAATGTTAGTCTGCCAAGCAACACTCTACTCTGAAGGCAATGTTAAGGAGGTCACTGCCTGAGGTGCACGCGCAACATGACACACACAAATGTTATCCACCTCCTCTTCCTCTGCTTGTGCGACCTACAACGATGACGCACTTTTGCCATCATACACTTGTTGCAGCTCATGGACTTCAGAGATCTCCCAATTGACCTCAACAGGATATTCCCCCTCAGCACTGCGCATTTCAGGCTCGACAACTTTTGCACGTCACTGGCTAGTGTCCCAGGCGCTTCGGATAGGCCTTATCCAGGGGCGCCTTGTGCATCTGCCAGGTGCATCAACATAAATGCGTGCAGTACTAGTGGATTTACTCACATGTTTCGCTCACTAGATGCACGTGCACCTGGCAACAGCTCAGACCCAATCTCGCTGTTGTCACAATGGCAAAGATGGCCCCCTTTGGCGAAGCCTTCTGACTGGCGGCCGTTGCGGTTTCCCCATTCCTTTCCTCTGGGATGCCCTCTGAGGCATGGCTGCCAGTGAACGTTGAGTCAATTTCTTCTGTAGCGCATTGTATCCGCCAATATATCAAGTCTATGCCTCCCTACGCGCACCGGACAGCGTTTCTGCTGTCGTCTTCACATCGAAGAACTTGGCATTTAAATATGAGACTACTAGATGCCGGAAGTCTTGCAAGCGCCTGTGTGCCCAAGAGCACTGCACCTGGGATATCGTCAGGATGTATCACAAGTCATGCTGAATTGCCATCCACTGACCAGGGCCTACTACAGGCCTTTGTTCCACTTCTGCTCCTTGACCTCCACTTCAAGATGTCTATCAAAAGCTGCATTCGCTTTTGACATCTGGGTAGCAGACATCAGGGGTGCCAAAGTGCTTGAAATACGAACAGGCCGCAATCTCGTACTGTGTCCAGAGCCGTACATGTTTGATTGAGGACAGATGGCACGAACACATCTACAGCAGAAGCTGCGTTAGGTCTGTGCCATCGGTAGTTCTATCGATGCGCGCACCTGGGCTCTGCCACACCATGCAGACAGTTGACGGAGGGTAGACAGAATTCTGTGCGCCGCACGGTACTGACAGCGGTATGTCCTTGCCGTGATCCGTACTATGCTGTGTATACGTCCTTTGCAACTTGGAAGTGGCTGGAGCACACAGGCCCAGGTTTGCATTGCGAGCAGCCGCAGTGGGTTCATCAGCGAAGATGGCTACAGTGGCAGCTCCTGGCAGCGCATATGAGCAGGGCTGTCAGTGGTCCCAGGTGGACAGACAATGAGTTGGTGGTCAGCGGATGCGGGCTGGCACAATGTTCGTGGTATGGCAGATTCGCAGTGCCAAGGTCTTCGTATCACCCCTGGGCCGAAAAGTAACACAATACTTTTCGATCCTGACCACAGAATGTATTGCAATACTTCACAAGCTCTGGTACTTCATTGACAGCCTGTTCAGTGGCTCTGGCGAACTTCAAATTGCATCAATAAACATACCCAAAGTGGCCACAACATATTTGCAAATGGTTGTCTTTGGTACTAGAGGGGTTTTGCTGTCTCAAATGGTAGATTTACATCAGAAACAGTGTTATATTGTTCAAGACAGGACCAAACAGTGGCAAACAGGCATGGAATAAACACGTGGTGACCATTACTTGTGCCTAGCCCTCTTACGGCCTTCTCCGGCGCTCTTGCCAGTGTCATCGGCATTCTCTGTGGCTGTGTCCCCGCTGTTCTTGCTACCTTCTGCAGAGCGTTTCATTCTGCGTGTATTATTAGCATGTACAGAGCGCAGTAGCTATGACAATATACCCCTGTTGCTGCATTGCAGCAATTACTTGCTTCAGAACCCACGAAATATCTTGCAGGGCGGCAGACCAGTCGTTGAGCTCAGGTGAATCACGTAGCGCTGTCGCGGCATACAGCACGGTCAAAAAGTTGTTGTTGCCATGCTTGAAGAGCGGTGACCAGTCGCCTTGGCCACCTTGTACCAGGCGACTGTTTTGGCATTCGCGCCATGTGGGATTGATGGCATCCCACCATTGCCAGAACTTTGCAGCATAGCGGGCAGTGTCAGTAGAAACAATGCGATCGGCGTGTGCATACCAGGTCCAATGTTGGATCTCCGGAGGTCGAGAGGTACACGGCAGCCCAACCTTCTGTATTGATTGTCAGCTAGATCCATTGCAGAATGGCCGAGCCACTTACTGCCTTCTGGAAGCTGAACAGTGATTCAAGCTGAACCCACGCCCGCATGCAATCCTGCCATGTCGCAGCTTCTGCAGGTGGTAATTCTTCTCGCATCAGGCGGGGGAAATGCTTCTGGATGAAGTCGGGCCAGTTCGGGCTCACTGTGACAGCTTGTAGGTTTCTGGATACACGGTGCTCATGGTCTGGCCCCAGGCATAACGTCTGATTCGACTCGTCATTGTCATTCTGTGCAGAGGAGGGCTTTACTAAGCTGCTTCTAGGAGTGGTGCTGCGGTTTTGAAGAGGGTCAGGTGATGACTGATCCGCCAAATGCTCTCCTGACGTTTCTGCATTTGAGGCGTCGGCAGCATTCTTGCTGAGCCTGGTGGATGATCTGCAAGGCTGGGTTGTTGCGGTCGGCTTCAGCTTTAGCTTCGGCCTAAACTTTGGCCTGGGCCGCTTCACACCATTGCAAGGGGAGCCGAACGGGCCATTGTTCAGGCCAAGTGATGCAATGAGCTGGCAATTGCTGGCAATAGTTGCCTCGCGAGCTCACTCAAAGGGAGCCGTGAGAGCGAGCCCATTCAAGCGCTCAATCTCAGCACATCTCAGGCCGGGCTCCAGCGTGTACACCAATTGTCTGAATGCAGACAAATTGATGTTTGCACCTTCAGGAAAAGTGAGCTTGGGCTCATCTTCTATGCTCACATGTCTTTCTTCTTCTTCCAGATCTGGCGAAGGCAATGGAGAGGAACAAGTGGGAGAAGCTTGCGCAGCAGGGGATAAGAAGAACGTGTGCACCGAACGTTGAGCAGAGGAGCCTGTGGCAGCCGTCTGATGTGAAGGCGTGAGCCCTACAGGTACCGGGGCTTGTGACCCCTCTGCGCCAGCCTTCTTTTGAAGCTTAGCCTCTGTACCATCGTATAGTTAGCCTACCTATAGAATCCCCATGTTCAAATTGCTACTCACTCCAAACTTCCTTTGCGAACAGTGTAATCTGTCCGCAAAACACCTTCTTAAATGTGTCGGGGTCCCACTGCAGAAAGTTCTTTGGAAACGCCCCTGGAATTTCTCCAAAATTAACAGCTCTGGCCTCAAAGTTGCTGATCTCAGGAACCTATTGAACTCTAACTAAGGTAAGCACCTCCATTCCGGTATATTCTAAGACCATCTTCAGAACAAGAGACAGTACAGACGCCAGTCTGTCGCATGCTCTGAGACATGTAAGTAATGAGGCATCCCGAGAGCTCGCTATCACTCACTTCGTCTGCTCGATAGGGTCAGAAGACGGAGAACCCAGCTGCGCAGCTTCGTAGTGCTTCAACTTGTCTGCGAGTATGCTGTCGACTAGGGCCTCGTAATGCTGACGCTCCTCCTCAGTGAGTTCTTCTTCGAAGATCTTTTTTGCACACGCATTTTTGACGTTTATGTTGCTTCTAGGCAGCGCCGCATTGCGTACCCTCTCCTTCTCCACGCTCGTGAACTGCAGCCAGCCAGGAGTGTGCCTCAGCTTAGAGCCTGTTGGTTTCCAGAGTTGGGACAACAGCGGCTGCCACGGGTTGTTCGTGTCAGCTGTAGCAGCCCACGCACGCCATCAATAGAACCTCTTGATACTCTGCTCGATGTGTAAGTTGTGGTTATTCCAATAGCTGCAACACTCACCTTGTTTGTTGTCTTGATAATTCCCTCTTTATCCTTTGAGCCAGCAATATCCTCAAACATTGAGAGATTGAAACATTTCCAAAATCCAGAGATGATCAGGTGCCAGAAGTTCCCAATCCTCTTGTTTCTCCCTTTCCCCTTCTTTGGAATCCTGTTGTACTCATCCTTGTACTGTGCCAGATATTCGTACGGCTCGCCAACGAAGCAACCAGGGTTGCCACGGCAAACGTTCTTCTTAGTGCCCGTTGCCTTCGCTTTTCTGCCCACTGCTATGGCCAGTGGTTCATCGGGTTCAGATTCGGGCTCCTCATCTTCGTCGTCTTCAAATTCATCATCCTCCTCTTTGCTTTCATCATGATCCACTTCCTCACCATCAACATTGTCCTCTGGTTCCTCTCGTGCTCCTTCAATATCTTTGTCGGCCGCCTTCTCTGTCTCCTACTTGGCCGAATACATGTTGAAGGTATGTATATGTTGCATCTGTTCGCTCTCAAAGGGTGAAAAGTGTGGTGAGTGCAAGGGGGACTCCTGCTCCATTGACAGTATGGCGATCCGCATGTACAACAGCCAAGTCTCGCCCCTGCAAAAGGTGAGCAACGCTTTGCTCTGTTTGTTTATTTGTATAACTTTGTTCTCCTGCCCGTGCTCATACGACTTCTACTTCAGGAACTCCCAGTCCTAAATGTGCAAACCCATTTCCTCTTCAGTGAGTACATCATAAACCTTGATTAATCAGGTATAAATAACATGTCCAGCAGGTCTCGCATTCCAACACGCTTTCTCCACAACTCTCAACCTCCCTCTGCATAACAATGCCAGGCTCTTTTGCCTCCTCTGGTGCTGGTCGCAACGACAATAGAGATGAACACTTGTGCCACCGCTTTCCTTCCACAAATGACTACTCCGACAGTTCCAGCTTCAATGGCAATGCAGATGGCGATCTGACTCGGCAAGAGCGCAGCAATCACACAAGCAGCAGTGAGCAGGGCGACGATGCACATGGCAGTGATGGCGCTGGAGATGGTGGTGGCAGTGGCAGGGACAATGTCAATCAACTTGCCGATGACGTGCAGCCAGCCAGCATATAGTACGTACAACCTTCGATGACATTTTACAATAATTTATGCATGTGGGGCGGTTCCATGCATACTGTAATCAGCAGTACGGACATGCTGCCTGTTCAGTATCAGCATAATGCGATCCCTCGGGTGGGGTTCCACTGGCGCGGCAAGTGGCATATTGTCACGAATGGCAGATTCACTGGGATCACCGCAAATTGGTAAGTCACTTACTAAAGTATAAATGATTCCTACAATCTAATCCCGGGCCCAGGCTGCTGGCCCAGTCATGGATAACCGGACACCCGCATGCGGCGAACCAAAGCTATAAGGAATTTTGCCACGCGTTCTGGGCTTGAATCGATGCCTGCATCAATGGCGGGGTGCATGGACCAATTTTGCCCCACTCGGTCACCGGTTTCACCCTCCCCGGCTTCAGCCCCGAAGAGGCTCCTCCGGCTTTCCTTGTCATCAATGCAACTGCCGCAAATAGCCTGGAACTTGACACAACGACTCCTGCTGCTAGCTCTGTTCTCACTGCTGACCCCTCCTCCGCTGCTGGCCCGTCCTTGGACGCCAGCCCTGGCTCCAGCTCTAGCCCTGCTGCTAGCCCTGCTCCTGCCACCGGTTCACCGCCTACGCGTACCACACGTGCCGCCGCCGGTTTGACATCCACACGCACCACACACACTGCACGCACCGCGCCTAGTGCAACACCCGCACGCACCACGCCTGGTGCAACGCCTGCACACACTGCGCCTGGTGCAAAGTCTGCATGTGCTCCCTCTGCTCCCACAGGCCCTGCTCCTGCTTCTATGCCTGCTGCTCCTGCAGCCATTCCCATGTCCAGCGTGGATCCACCTGTCACTGGTGAGAACCACGAGGCTGGGCTGAATGGCTTTTCTGCCACTGTCTACTGGCCAGCAGTTCCACACGGCTTCATTCAAATGCTTCGTGACACCCCTCCGACAGCAGCATTTGTGTCGTCAAGGCCACCACCATCTTTCTCCTTGCGGCCGACCACATCACTGCCATGGCCCACATCACCACCACTGTTTGCACCACCATCGTCCCCCCATTCTCCAAGCAGTCGCCCAGTCCCCTCATCATGGCCACCACCACCATTCACTCGCCCCGCGTCGAGTGCACAGTATGCGCCCTACGGCTTCGATATGTTTGGTTGTCCTCGCCGACACCCTCTTCCAACTGCTGAGCACTCGGCATCTAGGAGCTGGACTCCATCGGTCAGCGATTCGGGCACTTTTGACCCTTCATCCCTGCTGCTCAACCCTGTCCCATCGCAGGACATTTCCACGCTGCCTCCCTCGACTATGTTGGCACTGTCACCTCCCTCCATGTCTCCATTGCAGGTCTCTGTAGGCGAGCCACAAGTTGACGTCTAGGTCTATGCTGTTGTATGTGGCATTAGGCCTGGCATCTACAATGACGGGTAAGCAGCATTTTTTCTCTTACCTCTGTAGATAATAATCACTGCGTAGGCCAATCAGAATTCTGACCCCGATGCTCTGATGTTCTCATGCTCTTTTCGAGCATACGTCAAAGAGATGATGGGGCTGCTGGGCGCACGGAGTGAGATCAGATGGTTGTGAAAATGCTAGCTGACATTGGTGCAACCGAGTGCATCATTTCTTGAACCGAACGTGTCGTTTATTGCCTTGGACAAATGTTTTAAATAGTCTTGTTGTTGCTTTTTATATCTGCCTGTCTATTTGTAGAATATCTGTATGCATCCTTGTCTTTCCCAATCATAGCTCTCATGAGAAATTAGCCCAAAATGACTCGGATCAAATTTTGATCTGCAGATGGGACGGAGCATGGATGGCACATAGCAACACATTGCATACAACATCAATGATTGCAACATGCAGGTCTGCTATCTCGAAGGTGTCGCTGTGCTGCCATTTGTTTGCGTCGTCTGCCGGTGCATACTCACTGTGACTGCATTGGTGCATATTGCTGCATGAATACTACAAGCGAAGCTTTCAAATCTGGTAAATATCACCTGCGCTACCAGACAATACATGAGATAGGCAAACCATAGTAGGTAATAGGCGACGAACAGCTCATCTCTTGCGCAGTCACGTTCTGTTAACAAGATAATGTCAAACTTCCTGGGTAGCTCATTAGACCACATGGTGTACACTTGACAAATTCCCGGGCCTGTATAGTCGCAATTCTACGCTACACTGACAAACAAGTTTGAGCATCAAATTGATTCAATTGACTGGTCTGCGCCTAATATAATCCAGTTATCCTAGGATACTACCTAAGGTACAAGGTAGGGGGTCTATTTTTAAGGTCTAAAAGTTGTGCAGATCTGTTTCTGTATTTATTTTATGATTTATGGACTATTAACACTATGTTTTGTGTGTAGTACACATGCCGTAGAACATAGCTAGCCTGGACTTGGTATGATTGTTAGAGAGGTCCATATATGGCAATTTCAGACACAAAATGCTGTCCCTCTCGTGAAGGAGCATGAACAATGTCAGGCATAGTCGTGTAACATGCATTTACATTTACATACATGCCACAGGGCCACTTATATGGGGGTCATACTAGTATTCTGAGCTGCAGCATGGCAAACAGACCTTTCTGCAGCTGCAGGGGTCTTCGTAAACAAGATCTCACAAATATCGTGGCAGTTGCTGCACCAAAAGATATTTCAATCATGCAGTGCCATTTGGATATGTGCCTCATCAGTATCAAAAGCAGTACTTATGAAAGAGGCTACAGAATGGCAGAAGGTACAATGGATACTACACGAGAGCAGTATGCACAAATCAGGTACCCTTGCACAGACCAACGGTGCTCCAACTTGTGGTAATGCAGGTACCAGGTAAGATTTTGCTCGACATTGCTGCATTTCTCCTTGTCTATATAGTATGTATCAACTTTGCAAGTACTTGTATAGCAGCATTACCAGTCATACTAGGCATGTACTGAGGCATCCATGTCTGATTGATGATCTGCATGTGTGAAGCTGCCGTCCTTGTGTGAAGCCTCCACCAAACTGCACCAGAAGGCAGTACAAGGAATATTATATTCTACGAATCACATATTAGCTTGATACTGTAGGGCCGTAGAATTCACCTATCAATCCAGCTCTGTATGTTAGTCCACGCATGAGTCAGTCTAAATTGCTGGTCTAGTGGCATCCGAGTTGCTCGTACTACTACTCAACAGTTGTCTGCAGCATAGCAAACCTGCGAGCTCAAGTTTGCTCTGAGAGATATAATACTAATTTGACTGAGGTTTATATACTGTTACACAATGCCTATACGATTCCTAGGAGTCCAGGTTGTCAGGTAGAACAACAGAATATGGTGCGCCATACCAGACACAATTACCATGTTTGGAAGGTGGTTTAAGCTCTGACTGTTCGAGCTCATAGCCACGACAGCCTGCCACCTTGTTCAGTCCCTGAGCTACTCGATTCCGCATTCGTGCCTCTGCACCTCTTATGACAGATTGCCCTTGGTAGCCATCATGTTCTCCGTAATACCCATCTGTGCCTCTGCATGTGCAGGAGAAGCTGCAGCGTCCTAGTCGTGTCACGCTCACAAAGAGTCCTGTAAGCACTGCGCAACATTCAGGCTCATTCTAGGGCTGACAATCCACCTTTTAGGACTGTAGTACTTTGCGAGACTCATCTCCCAACATTTTGTGCTCAAAGGCTGCAAACATGCTGCATGCAAACACCTGTTCTGCCACTTTCACCAGCTGTCAATATCTTGATCACCCAGCCCTCTGGTGCGTAGCCGCTTCTCGAAGTTGGATGGCCATACTAATACAGCAATGAGCAGATAACGTACAATACATGCCACCTATCACAGCACTTAGGGCATGTGAATGTTCTGCATGAACATCTGTCCTGCCAGCTTCACAAGATGTCGTTTATGCTCAACTCAAACTGCTCAGCTGTCTGGTGCGTAGCTATACTTAGGAGGCGAGTACCTATTCTAACCCTTTGCCGAACAGGCCGGCTGCAATGCGTGCCACATACTGTGGCACCTTTGCGTGTACCCACGAGTGCATAACAGCGCTGACAGCTAGTGGCCTTACGAAGACAGTAAGGATGGAGCTACCTGGTTGGTGCTACCATCCCTCAAAAATTAATACCATCTTGTCATGTATCCTGCCACTGTATCCCACCGACATCCAACTGCGCAATGCCAAAATGAACAGCGAAAGTCGATGAGCCGACACTCTCGTTTGTGATGGACAACTCCCTACTCTCTGAGCATGAAATGTATGCCTTTGTCGGCTCACTTTCTTCTGATTGTCGCGGTGTCGCTCAACACAGACACTCATTTTTCATTTCTCCGCTGTCTTCCAAGTGACCGTTAAAGCAAGCACGTCAACACAAGCATAACAACTCAGTCATCATATACGAGCTTGACTTCGACTTGGGCCCCCCTGCGGACAAGAATTGCAACATGGTTGAAGATCACCCTGATTGGCTTCCAAGCAAGTTTTTCACCACTACAGTCAGTTAAATGCCACTTAGATGCACTGGATTGCGACTCACATTCTATAATTACAGGAGCACGATGCTTTTCTTGCTGAGCGGTTGTCACATCGCAACAATTTTTTGTCTGAAATACTGCGCGCAGAAGGGCTCAGAGGGAACAATACGTTTCGTTGCTCCTGGTGCCCAAGTGAGAGTGCCAGCGAGGCTCTCTTGCAGTGTAAAGACTGTGTCGGTGGGGCATTGTTGTGTGATAGCTGTTGCATCTTGGTGCATGCCACAAACCCATTTCATCGTGTGCAGGTCAGTGATGTCTCTTTGATACCCTTCATACTTGGTGTTAACAGCATGTATTGGCGTTGGAATGGCCAGTTCTTTGACAAAATCACACTGAAAGACCTTGGCCTGGTCTTTCAAGTTGGCCACCCTCCTGGCATTGCCTGTATCAACCTGAGACTTGGGCCACATGACTTCGTAGTGGTTCACACGAATGGTATTCATCCCATCTCCATACGATATTGTGAGTGCAATCATCTTCATGAAGCTGGTGACACTATTCAACAATTGTTACACTATGAACTGTACCCTGCCACCCTCTTCGATCCTACCACATGCTTTATCTACCGTGTACTCGAACACTTCAGCATGCTCACGCTCCAAGGCAAGATCACACCATACGATTATTATCTCAGCCTGCAGTACCTTACTGACAATCTGAAGCTTGGTGTGAGCTATGTAAGTTTGGTCAAGCCTTCCGCCATTACAATGCTGATCTGCCGTTCATAGGACTGCTTGAAATCCTTCATGCATGTCGTGCGTGAATGGAGACACATCAAGATGCTCAAATGTGCCAATCGCGGCCACGAACCGGGTGGAGTGAATGCGACAAAACCGGGTGAGCTGTGCGTCAGATGCCCAGCTTGTCTGCGCCCAGGCTTCAACCTGCCGGACAATTGGAGTAATGTCTCGGATGAATTGAAGTAAGTTTCAAAATGATGTTACAAAGGCTTATACTAATCTTTGTCTAGATTTGTATACACAATGGTGATCGCAATCAATGCCAATTTCCGGCTCCGTCGCCGTGCAGTCTCTTCGGATGCCAGGGACCCTCCTCTCGGCCCAAGCTGGGGATTTTTCGTAAGCGGAAAAGAGTACAAGGAGCATGTCCTGGCATACGCAAAGGAGGAAGAGATGAGCTTTATTCAATCACCTGTTGATAGCGCCTGCTGACGTGGCTGCTAGATCTCCACTTGCACTGGTTTGCAAGCCCTGTCTCAGGCAGACCGATGCTTCAGCAAGGGTCTCGCCACTACTGGAGTTGGCATGGCACTCGACGGCAGGCATGGATTCATACTGCCGACCGGAGTTGGAGACCTCCAGAAGGGGGAGAGGTATGCTCCATCCACTGTTCAGCGATGCTGATGCTGACTATTTTTCTAGGTACTGTAACATGGATTATATCATCGCTTCGGTTCTGTCACACTACAAAGACTTCCCTCCCTTGCTGCTGTCCTATGATATCGCATGTCAGTGGTCCGTCCATCTCCATGAACGTTTAGGGCAACTACCCGCGCACATGAAAATTGACTTGCCCGAGGGTGATCTGCACTACGCAATTCCAAAATATCACTTCAACGCACACAAAGTCCAGGGCCATACACAATATTCTCTCAACTACATGCGAGGCGCAGGGCGTACCGATGGTGAGGAGATTGAACACTCGTAGGCATGCCACAACCAGACGTCCTCAAGTATGCGTGAGATGGGCTCCGGATCCCGTGAAGACATTCTAGAAGACCATCTCAACTATGCAAATATCAGGAAATATGTTGATATGGATAAGCAAAGTTATTTACCTTAAGTTGGCTTTCTGAAATGATGACAACAACGCAGGCGAGATGTTGGACAAGAAACCCCACAAAGCCCATAAGGACTCCGCTGTCCAGTTGTCTATCTTTGATGGGTTCTGCCAGCGCCTCACCGGATAACATGCTGAGGTGTGGATGACAGAAGTGGAAGCATACGAGAATGATCCTTTCTTGCCAGACCCATACAACAGAGAAATTCCAGGTCTGTACACAAACCGCTTTGCCGTGGCCAAGCTAATGTGCACTACTGCAGGCATGACTGAGGCTGATATTTGCCTGCAGCTGATGGAAGAGGAAAACCGCACCATTCAAGATGGAGACCTGCCCCTTCACCGCGTCAGTCCTGCAAATATGGTCATCGAATTATTGGAGATAGAAGATCAGCAGTAAGGTGTTCTTTGTTAGACTGTGTACTTGGGTAATCAAATTTTCAAGGGCACCGATTTCACTTGAAGTACCCTAAGAAGATGTGCAGCACGGCGTTGCAGACTGCTGAGCTATTTGAGAAGCAGACAGCAATTCAGTGGCACATCACCACCATCAGAGAGGTCCAGTCGATCTACATGCCCGTCGTGCCGTTGCTCGTAGCGCGCAGGGAGCAAGACGCCCTTCTACATGTATGTACTGCTGCTTTTGCCTCTGGTTCACATCTTACTCTGTCAGATGACCCCCGTGAGCAGCCCGAAGATCAAAGACTCTTTCTCCCTTAGAAGCTAGACGAGACAGATCTCGCCTTGTGCTCACAAGGTCTTGCAGAGATCAAAGAGCGTCTTCATGATGCTCAGCTACACAACAGCCTGAACAAGCTACGGGCGCAGCTCCATGTGAAGACCCGGCTTGTCGCGTTCAAGAACCGAAATGTTCACCACCAAAAGCACTGCACTCGGACTCGAGGCCAGCTCCTCATTAACGAGGCAAAGATCAGGGCATTCACTGAGAAATACCATGCTGGGTGGAGGGCAAAGTGCGCTTTGGCAGGCAGTGGGGACTGGCAGAAGACATGGCAAGTTCTCAAGCCAGAAGATGTGCGCACTCTGTACAAGAAGGACAACCCTATCAATGCAAAGGCGGTGCTGTACAACGATGGCCTAGGATCTGACGACGAAGACCAAGACGAGCACATAGATGAAGAGCTGTGCAAACAAGGAAAGAAGCGCAAACAGATCTCAAAGTCGAAACAGCAGAAGCTGCCAAAGAAGAAGAAGCACATCTCTGAAGGGCAAAGGACGACATCATGGATCTGGCTTGGAGCAGACAACACTGGTCTCATGGGAGAGCTAGAGGGAATGGCCCCAGGTGCGTGACTTACTACTTTAATCCTTCTCTTGTACTGATAATTTTTTGGCTCTGCATTGTTTAGCCCTTTGTGACGAGTTCATCCGTGCAAAAGCGCGCCATTTACGCCACAAGAAGGAATGTCTGTGGCTCACAGAGGAGAAGAAACGTACAATGGAATCACTTGAGCACAAAGCCCTTCTGTGGGACGTGCGTGAAGGTCAAGCGGGGAACTACAGCACCTCTGACATTGAACTCCAAGGTTGTATGGCATACGCCGCCTGGCAGGCTTTCTACCGCCGCTGGCTAAAAGCAAAGTTTCATACTCTGTGGACGTCTCCGAAAAAGCAGTCCCCGAGGAAGGCTGTCGCTGCAGCAGAATTGCCCGCAGGCTCGTACGATGTGTCTGACATGTTCAACGAGCCAGTAGAAGGTCTCACCGAGAGAGGTATTGACAAGACTCATGTTATCATCAGCAAGGCAAGTGAATCAGAGGTCGAGGACGAAGGCTCGCTAGCAGGGTGCTTTGAAGACTCAGATGATGACTTGTGTATACAGGGGCTCGAGTTCTCGGACAATGAGGATGACAGTCAGCAATATACAACATTAGTGTAGTATATGTTTCGCCCAATACACTATGATATTGACATATAACATTGTCACCCATATGCTATACAACCCCCTGTGAGCAAGTTAGGACGGAGAGTAAGACTTAGCAGAATTTGAACGTCGGGCGCTTACACTTTGGCGTCAGCTGCACTCGCATCACTGGTCGGCAGAGCAAGTTTGAAAAGTGCTGCTGACAGAGAAAGGTGAGTATGCATCTGTGTATGCTCTCGCATATAGAACCACACGCTTGTATGCTACAACAGACATGTTGCTGCACATCATGTACTTGCGCTACTAGTAACAAGTCTGAGCCGGTGAGTGGTATAGAGACATGTTTATATTGTAAATTATATGTACAGGCAGTGCACATAAAGCTACAATGAAATAAAAAAAGTCCATGACTAACATCAATATATGTTTTCTGCAGAAATAAGTTTGTTTTGATGTATTTGAACATATCATACCGCTTTTAGTACACTGAGCATGCCGCGCTAAGCAGAGATCAGCTGCAACTACTCAGATGAACCTTATTCTACTGTTATTACGCCAGCCTCATGTATACCGACCGAGTAAGGTGAGTCTCCAATGTTCTAGACTATATCAGGATGTATGTCATGACAACGTTCAAGGCCCAACAGATTGCCCTCATGCCATAGGCTGCCAAGCGAGGTAGTGCTAATACAAGGTGCCTGCTGACAGTCCTATAGAGACAACCTACGAAGTATTGCAACACTTCCTGCGTGGTCCCTTAATGGATGTATTGCAAAAGTTGTGAGCCTATGGCTCTTCGTACAGCAGAGACATCTCATTTGCGTTTGCTTTGGCTTCATGCATATGGATGTTGTAACAAGGAGATAATCTATGATGACGAGTGCAGTGAGTTGTCATGTGCTGTTTTTAGGCGAATGCTCACCTGGTTCAACCTTCTGGGCATTTCGACGCTGAAAATATGCGCAAATTTCAAGCCCACCATAACAATACTCCGCGAGGCTGTTGTCTCATTTGGCGCATACTTGTTGGCTTAACGCGCTGGTACTTCCCTTTCCTGCGTTGTCGTAGATGTAGTTGGTCCGGCTCGCGATGAGCGGTCAGTTTGGCTGTTAATTTTACTTTTGAGACTTGATAAGTGCATCGTACCGGCACATGGTTGCAAAAGTGTTGGAGCATTGCCATATGCCAGGAGATCTAAGGCTTAAGATTTGAGAGACTGTCTGTACAGTTAAAGCTGGACAATGCTTACTCCTCAATCACTTTGCTATTTGTATCGTTCATTCTTGGCTATCACTACGGGCACGTACTGAAATCGAGAGCGTCGAGGTGCATTGGTAAACAACGACAGCCCCTTCCAAAACTGGGCTATCGTGTCACTTCAGCGTTTGCCGGTGGTGGTGTTAGCACACGGACAACGTGTCTCAACCACGATGGGAATTATCCACATATCCATGTTACAACTCGGACAACAAGCTGGACAGCCAGTCAAAGTTGCTCCAGCACTCGACTTGACCTGACACAAGACCTGCAGATGCGATTTGAACTCTGTAACCACGGTTGCGGCCCTCTACCGTGACATTCCTCAGGCCTCAGGCCCTGCCATCCTTGACCCAGCGCGTTACAGCTCCTCTCTCACGCTGCTGGACTTCTGGTGCTCTTTATCAGGCACTGGCATCACCCGCTCGCCAGCCAGGCTTTGCAGTGATATTGGTGGGGCCTGGTCATTTGCGTGTTCATCTTGTACGTTGCACACAACTCACCTCGCCAGTCCACAGCTAACATCATCGCTGCATGCCTAGATGTACTGAAGAAAGCGCATATATTCATTTCCCCTCCCTTGTTGTTATGTCGCAGAACATCGTCTTTGTTGCCACAGTCGATCTTCGGGCCTTCAACTCAAGACCACCCTCACGCCGTTGTTCCTGCACCACTCGAGCAGCAAGCCGTCAAAGGTTGCTCGGCTTGCAAGGCATTGTGTTCCCCAAGCGGCCGTTGCTGCTCTCAGCTGCACAACGAAGAGAGTGCCTTCACGGTTGGCGTGGTCAGCTGCGCTTTCCCAGAGGTCAGTTTACTGCTTCCTGCATTGCTTCAATGCATCGCTGTCTGTCTTTTCTCTGACAGCCATCAGCCTGTCTAATAGGCCAAATATCGCTCCATTGATGCATTGCACCAATTTATCGCAGAGGTGGATTTGAGACCAAATACATGTATCAAGTGTGACTTTACCTGCTAGTTGTGCCATTCAAAGCATGTATCCGTAGATATGTACAGTTTCTGACCAAGTATTTCATCAGCATCACTGTATCCAACCCTCGCCATAGCTCTGCAATCAGCCGTGACCCTCTACTCACTCCTTCAGCCCGAGCACTCTATCTACGATACATTCACTACCACGGTCAATGAGCAGCAAGCATGATTATACAACCGACGTGTTTTAATACGTCTCGTATGATGTTTGGCACAAATCTCATGCTATGCAGCAGCGAATGCTGTGCCTTCAGATTCTCGACCAGTAGTGAATGATGCTCCTGGAGAATGAGGCCCCTAGTACGCTTTGCTGTGGAAGTCCGTGTACAGCTAGGACAGAGTCAACCCAACGGTCTCAGATGTGGGTATGTCCTGAACTCACAGAGCGTTGAATGCACCACTGACATGATAATGGGACTAGATTGCTGTACCTCGCACCTCCATAGTACGGTCATATGTGCCGCCACAGAAGAATACCGTGCATCTTGTCCTCTTCACACTGGACCTCTCTGCCTCTTGTGTGGCCACGGCGCAGAACACGATCATGACGCCAGGCGATCTTGTCACTTGACAGCACGCACGCAGGTTACCGCCCCATCAAAGACGTTGGCTTTGTTATCGATTCCCACCAACAAAACCTTTTCATTGTTCATAGTATGTGCGAACGCATTGGAGTCCTCCAGGTGTTGCACAGGCAGTCACAGGTTCCAGCTATCACTCACTCAGTATCTACAAACCCTTGCTGACTTCCATGTTGTCTTTGATTTTCTGCCGCTGCAACAGCCGACATCTGTTTCATGGAGGCTCCGAGCCGGCAACACTGACTGTTTCAGCATTGTACTCGGGGAGCGTCAACTTATGTTCTCGCCCCACACCGTGAGCATTTGATGACGTTGTCCAGGTGCTCACCAGCTCCTGCGATGACGCAGACGCAGGGCCACATGGAGGCAATTTCAGAGCATACTTGATCGTACGTTCAAATACTTGGCTACATTTTCATGTTGCTAATTTGCGTTTCTGAGCAGTACTAGTAGACGAGAAAATAAATGCATACCATTGGTCACCGTAAAGAAATCGCACATGTCTATGACGTTGCTCTGACAGTTAAGCACGTTGATCAAGTGGGATAACAAAGCACATAAATCTGGGTAATGTCCTTCGCCATGAACACAATGGAGACTAAATAAAACAGGTAGATCTGTTCCCCCGAGTCCAACTTGTCCCTTCCGTCTGACAGCAATCTGGTGCAGCATCAACTCCCCACCCTCAACCTTTCTGCAGGTTCGCGCGCTGGCTCTCACACTGGGTCTTGCACCTGCCACGCCTCCGCCATCAATGCCTCACCATCTACGAATTCCTTCCGCGCACTCGACTTGATCGAGCTCTTCCAGGAAAGCTCATGCACACGCCAACAATAGCCAGAGTCTGAAGCAGCTGACTTGGCCGCACGAAGAGCTCGCCATGCGTGCTATGCACTTCTGCGGGGCGCCACGAAGTTGGGAAACTTGGTGCGGCATGCATGAGGTGGAGGAAGGAAACAGCCACGCGGAGACATTTGCGAGTGTGAGGAACGCAGGTGACATTGGCGGTGGTAGATGTCGTGGTGCAGATTATCACGCGTCGACTGCAATCACGCCGGCACGATGGAATGGACATGGAATCTGGGGATGGCTGCAAGGACAAAGTGGAGATGTCACGTTTGCCGACTGGTGCCGTACAAGGCCAGGTTAGAGGCTCAGCTAAGGTTTTATTAGGGAGGGAAAACAGAGATTGATGCAAAGGACGTGTATATGTCTGTTGGAGAAATTTGGGAGGAGAGTACAAGTGTGCAAAGCAGATATCAGATGGTGACATGGTCAGGATCCGCAACGCTACTGTGTGGAGGTATCTGACTCTTCATCGCCCTCTGACCCGTGTTCAGAGTCTGTGTCCCCAGTGACCAACTCTTCGTTGTTCTCCAGCTCAGACTCATGGTCGTTGTCCTCATCAAACTCTAGAATTAGCCTCCGCTTCTCTTCAAGCAATCGCAGAGGATTAGGGGCAATCTTCGTGATTCGCTTGAACAATCTCGGATCAATCGTGATGTGGAAGGAAAATGTGAGCGAAGGATTGTTGCCAGTGAATATTGCGGCAAATGAGCAATCGAGAGATGCCAGCGCATGGGCAGTGCCTTCGACCATGTCGCATAGTACGCCAAGCTTGAGGCTGACTCCTTTGATATGCCAAAGAATACCCTTCGGCCAAGGCGTGCTCTCCATATAGATTTGAATGGAGCCAGGCCCGCCTGCATGAGTAACAATGCCAGAAACAGGTGTGAGTCACAGAAACTTGTGCAGGTACCCAAAAAGCCTCACCATATAGGGCCAGGAACAGTTCAGCCAATGTTAATGCGCAAGCAACCAAGATACTAAACTTGCATACCCCTGCACCATCAGGATGATTGTGTCGACTACATAAGTGTCGCCCTAGAGCTTGGGCAATCTGTACATGTGCCTTCTCGTCGTCATGATGGATCTGCTGTGGATCATGGAAGCTGCGAGATTGTAATAGGGAGCACAATGGCAGGATATCAATTGGCGAAGGAGAAAAATTTGGTGTGCCTCCGAGTCAAAATGAGAGAAGTATTGGGATTGTATGCACGGGTACTCTGCAGTATCCCAGTTCAAAATATTGCAGGTTCATTAGAACAGCATTCAGTGGCCAGTAGAACCGTTCGGTGGCCTGCAAAATATCTATCCACTCGAGGTGAATGTGTTGGATCCAAGGCTGGGCACGAATGATACCAAGGAGTTGAGTCAGAGATCTGAGCTTCATGTTGTACAAGTGTAGGTGGGTGAGGTGTTTCAATGGACGAAGAAGGGCAGGGATCACAGCCTCAATCTGCAGTGGAGCCTTTTGTATCACAGGTTCCCACCACGAGCCGCAACTCGTCTGCTGAATATTGTTGATTTGCCAAAGATGGCCACCCACAGACGAAAGAGTTAATGCCAGGCTTGGAACGGGAGGTTTGTTGTATTTAGGCCTTCTATCGCTATCGGCACCTATGTGCACCTTGTGTGGAGGATTTGAGATCTTTGCGGTCTTGAAGATGATGCACAAGCGGTGGAGTTGAGCCAGAGTCTGAATGTGGAGCTCACTGAACATCATAGGATGACAGATTGTCTGCCAGGTGTGGCTGACCATGGCAAGTGAGGTCAGAAGTGAGATGCGGCCAATACTGCTTACAATAGAGCATCTGGGCTGACCCCAACAGCACATTAGACAAGAAATGGCTTACACGTCCTCTTTGGCTACAATGATTTCTACAGCAAATACAGCGATCGTCACAATGATTTTGTCGAGTAGCGACGCAGCACTACACTCAAATCGCTGTCTCCGCTGCTTAAAGTAGCACTCTGTATAGTGTGCTATGTCAAAGGCAAAACTATCTTGCCCAAAGTTGACAGTAGTGCCCAAGTAAAGCTCTGGCAGGATTGGTATGTTGCAATGATTCTTAAAGGTCACAGAGATGACTGGGCGTAGCCATGCCATCTTTGAGCTCGAGAATTTACTGGTGTCCTGTGAAATACCTGGGGTAAGCTATTAAATAGTGTTAGCCCGAGCTCTGCGTAATAGTCACAATAATGCCTTACCAATAATTATACCATTCCTAGTGAAGAATATGTGACTCTCAGGGCGCGAGAACCCACAGCCTAGTATATCTCCTGCTGCAAAGCATGTACGGTTGGCTTACAACTAAACAAGCCATACCACAGCTTCCATGAGCTTACCTGCAATGGTACTTTCCCTGGGAAGAGAGGATGCGCCCGCTACGAATTCTTTAAAGTAGCCTGGGTATAGTAGACCATCATCCTGAACTTCAAGTTGAACTTCAAGTTGAACTGTAGGTAGCGGCGGTGGTACCAAAACTTTAAGTCCTGGTAACTGGTAGCCTCTCGGAGCACTCCTGTCACAGCTCTCACCAACCATGCTGTATTCTCAAGCTCGTCATCAAGGCCACTACAGACAAAGCAAATTGGATACGGACACCATCATTATATGGATGCTGAATAAGCAAGCGAACACTGTCAGTGCAAGTTGTGGCTAGAAGCTGTTGAGTTGTCAGCTCACTTTGAATCATCGTTGCAGAAGAGTGTATTAACAGAAATTTCATAGTAGTAAAACAGAAGGCCTGAATGAGCACTGCATTCTGCGACATATGCTTTTGATGACTCCACCCCAAGGTGGTTATTGAACATCATGTAAACCATGCGTTTATCCTGGCCAAGGTTCGAGTCCAAATCTGCATCGAAGTATGTAAGCGTGCCCCACTTCTCTGGCAATACTCCATATCCATAGTTGAAAAAGGAGTTGGGAAGGCTCTTATCCAGTACTAAGCCTTCCTGATAGAAACATGCAGGAGGAAGATTACTGAGCATCGGCACAATGAGGAAGCGTGGATAATATTTGAAGAGTTCCGTAATCAGAAGAGGGTGAGGAAAGCAAGCTTTACCACAACACTCAAACATAGTATATTTTATAGGATGCATGCACAGCTTGTACGCAGATACGGTTTGAAGAAGCCGTTGTGGATGCACCACAAAGCTCTATGAAGGTACACAGCCTTTTGATATACTGCATTATTCCCAACAGTGCGAGTACCACCACACACAGGTGCAACGTGTACGATATCGCATCCAAGGCCAGCACGCGGAGATGAATGAGCCAATGAATTGGCTGTGCACTCTCCTATCAATAGTTATCACTGGTTGCTTCTAAAGCGCCGTTGCGCACCACCCTGGGCCGCTGCCAGCTTCTCATGGGTGCCAGTATGTCGGATGCGATCAATGCCTAGCCGTTGTGGACCTGCGTCTGTGATGACTTTCAAAGCTCAGTGATCTGGACAAGAGCAGAATAATAGGCCACCTACCAATTACTGCGCATGTTGTGGCAAAATCAGCGTAGTCAGATTGGGTGTGAATGTAGCGCTGGCACCAGTGTCTGCGTGGCTGTGGATGCCATTGCTGCCGCAGGGGGAGAAGATAGCGTTGAAAGCAGAGCAGGGGTAGTTGCAAAAGCTGTGCAGGCAACAGGTGAAGGAATGCAGAAAGTCTCGCATCAGGTTAGACTTAGCGTTGTAGTAACGTCGCAATCAGCGGTGCACTGGTCGCATGCTTCCAGACACTGGCGGGACCCGATGGGCTGCAGCAATCAACAAATCAAAAAAAGTCTAGCAATGGGCTGGATGACATAGGGAATCTGTACGCGCACACTAGATTGCTGTGAGATGAGCATTCACATTCTGGTACTATGGTCTACCTGCAAGCAATTACTCAGCAGCAGAGCACAGAGAAGAGAAACCTGGACACACATTGTGTAGTGTACAACTAGAATTCCTGATTGTCACTTGCACACATATCGACTTTTTGCCCTTATCCATCCATTCAAGCTCGCATCCTCTCTCCTCTGCGTACCATTTTTAAACCCGCTCACCACTTCCCAAGGCACTCCGGATTATTTGAGAGTCTGATGTTACAAGCGGAGAGTGCGTTCAATAACCTGCCGAACGCCATTCTTATTCACGCCATCGGATTGATGGTGCCTGTGTTTGCTGTGCTAGTAGTCACAACGCTTGTCCGAGTCCCATGTCCATCCGTCCACGCATTCGGTGTGCAAGGCAGAACATACCAAATAAGATGCTCACCGGGCTCGGAAGGGGCCACATTCCTGAATGGTGGCACAGCTGTGGCCACTGAGAAAATCAGCACTTGCAAGATGTAGCCCACAGCCTCATAGAGAGTGGCAAGAACAGAGCTCCGATTGGCACAGGTGAACGCAGTGCAGAGCGCCCAGCTTGTTGTAGAAATCCCAGTACTACTAGTAGGTAAGCTGGCAGCTGTATTCAGTGAGTACGTAATGGGCGGCTGCCCTGGCTCAAGAACTGCCTTCGACAGAGGAGTGTGTGGAATCATCATGCGTGCGAGCGATAGAGAACGGTAATGAGACGAGCGTACACTGGCGTGCGTGAGCATAGTCTCGGCAACAACGACGCTACGTGCAGTTGTACCGCATCGAAGCATTCAGGTAACGCGAATTCATGTGTTGAGAAAGAGGGTTTGAGGAATGTGGCTGCTGTCCACGGTCATGGTTGTGGCGCAGAGCCACAACGGCGCCGCTTTGAAGCGTCCGGAGCGACGGATCGGTGATCTCGGTCTAGATTGGCGCATCAAAGAGGGCGCATCAATGATATAGCGCCAAAGACTGATTTTGACGCCACCCTCTCGCTTCTCTCGCCGCTGTTACCGGCGGGAGCTTCTTTCACCTTGGTTGTCATTGTATCCTAGCACCTCAGGCTACTCCTGTGGCAATCGTGACCGCGGCAGATGCACTTGATCGCACCAAGCAGGCAAAAATATACTTCAACGCGGCTGCCGCAGCAAACACTGGGTGGTGCCCTGACATCCTATCCATGTGCGTAGAAGAGTTACACCATATGCTACAGGCAGATTAAACCAAAGAGGAACTGTGCGAGTGCGCAGAGGGGAAGTACGGGGTACAAGTATGGCTGGCCTTGGCGCGTACGAATCTGTGTTTCTTTTATTTCTGAGTACTCACACCTCACGGTAGGCAAAGCGTATTGTATGAGGCAGCATCATGCGCAAGATTGTCCCTGCACTTTCTATTTCTCCATCACTGGCTGCTCGCCGTGCTGGCCTGGCCAATTCCCTGTTCAAGGTACGTGTCTGTCCATGACGCGGCCGTTCTTATCTTTCTAACAGATAGACGACACAGATCTCAAGTCATATAACGCAAGGTCTTGACTTATGGTATCGGTCCGCATTTGTTCTTCCCAGTAACTGCCCTTAACCCAAGGTTACGCTCAAGCTTGGGAGACCCACGCCAAGAACGCACTCGAGGCGTGCCAGACGTTTCCGTATCGCGCCATGGTCCACCAAGCACGTCTTTTGTTGCAGCGTGTGCGGGTCATTCGGGAGCTGCTGCTTCAAACAGACCTATGTGATTGTCAGCATGGTGCGTCCTGCTTTCCTGTGGTATACGAGGTGCCTATTGACACAAGTGAATGACAGACCAGCGTGCTGCTGTGATAAGAAGGTGTCAACAAGAGGACTGAGGCCCGTACCGCCAGGATTTTTGACCACCTGCACAGCTAGAGTCTCGTGTCGCAGACGTGGTCGCTCGGTCCCCACGCTATATTACCACTTGACGCTCCCTGCACTCTCTGCTTCACCATATAATCTGCACTTCAACGCTACATATATGATCAGATGATTCATACCCGCCGGTGCCATGCTGGATGGCAAGCAACGAGCTTCTCCGAAGGGATGCGGCAAAGGGACGCCGAAAAACCTGGACCCCGCCATCAATGTCGCAATGCCAGCACAGCTACCTGCACTTGCGCCCCATTTTCTGTATATCCTGCTCGAGGTCGGCGTTGCTCACAGCCACCAGCCTCTCTTGATGCCGCCATGTGCGCTACGCCGAGCCCCCACCCGCATCGGCCCTAGACCAATGTCTCCTAGCTTGTCGAATCCATGGTCTTGCACGTGCGCGACACCTATTCGGCACCATTGACGCAGTCCACGTTGGCTTCAACAGACGCGCAAACACTGCACATGCAGGCCTCATGTGACCCTTTGTCCTTCGCTTGTCCGGTGATGACACGCTCGCGAACGTCGCGCGCTCGCTGCGGCCTACAGTGCCTGAGGATTTTTGGGCCGACCCGTATGTTCTATGGACACCACCATATCCAAACTCTCAACCCAACGATCCAGATCCAGGTATGTCTTGAACCTGTAGTGCCTCTATGCGGATGGCTGATGGGGCTGTGCATCCAGATTACGGTATAGTGATGGCGCAGTCGAGCGTACTTCGCGAAGCGACCCCAGGAGAGGACTATACGTCATTGTCGTTTCGCACCAGACTTCTCCGCTTCTCCTCTCGCTCCAGCACGACGGTACCTGGCGACTTACACGCCAATCGCTGTTCCTTTGCCGTGGATATGACCTCTCCTATCCGCGCCCTTGAGCAAGGTTTTCCACGGCCAGCCCCGGAGCTGGCACCATGACGGTGTGAACTTCATCGTACTATGTTACCTCGTGCCTTCCAGGCCATGGCTGTCTGATCATCGTTCACAGCAGCATGATCTGCAAACAGTCGCAAGTAGCTGGTGACAATTCCCTGAGCCTTTTGCTTGGCTTGATTAGGTGTACGTATCCACCGTGCGCGGTCAACGCCGAGAAGGCTTCGTTTGATATTTTTCGGTATGTTGATGTCTTCTGTCACAATGCCCCGTCGCTCACTCATGTTTCCGTGTTAGTACTAATAGATGATTAATGAACAAATGAAATGTTCAGCCAGGTGCTGGGCGATCGCGCCAACATGTTTTTAATTTTTTTTTAATTTTTTAATTTTTTTAATTTTGCTGTTGGCTGGCCAGCGCATTTCCAGGCTGATGCTCGTCTATTTCAGCCCTCGGCGTCCCAACTATGAAGAAGCGTACATATTTTGGGCCCATTCTGGCCATCGTCTCGAGGGCCGTGTCGCCTGGTACCTCATTTCCTGTACGTTGCCATGATCCGATTTGTCATAGCTACAATGGTGCGTTTGGGGCTTCACAAGCACGTTGGTCTGTGTGCAGATAGGACAGAGTTGGATTATTCTAATGTCCTCGAGTATTTGGATATCAGTGACCTAGACTACCAGGATGAGATGATACTGTTCATTGAGCATTCCGGCGAATGACAGGCCCTTCCAAATATGGACCTCTGTGCTGCCGTGGGCGTTTGCCAAGAGCGACGCATATCTCCGTTTCTCGACCTGACCTGACCTGATACGAGCCCGACAGCGAGCCAATGTCTCTATTGCTGTGACACTCAATGTCTCTGCTTGACGCGAGACCTACAAGTGCGCTCCGAGCTTCGCCACTCTCTACGCTCCCTGATCGCCCTTCCGCGATACAGCATCTATCTCGCGTTCCCGCATTCCCGAATCCCTGGCACTTCATTTACTTTGCGTCAAACACTGGTTTCGTACACAGGCCGACTCTGCAATGATGCTGGTGGCCTGCGCATCCATCAGGTACGTTGCATACTGCTCGCACTGCCATTTAGCAGCTAGTATTGTCGCTCTATGCCCAGATAATATGCTGAGGTAGCCCCTTGTCGTCATACCGCCAAATATCATCTCTGCTGCCACAGCCCTCCGGCTCAAGACTGTCTCACGCCCTTGTTCCCGCACCATACAAGCAGCAAATTGTCGAAGGGTGCCCAGCCATCAAGGTACTGTGTTCCTTGAACCTGCCGCTGCTCTAGAGCGCAAGCTCTGGACACCGAGCCGTGCAACGAGGAGAGCGCTGCTGCGGCCGACATAGTGAGCTGCGCTTTTCCGGCGGCCAATTCAATTTACTTATAGGTATGCTATCCAAAACACGCATCCGTAGTTTCATACGATCTCTGACAAAGTATTCCACCAGAATCGCTGCGCCCAGTCCTCACCATTGTTCTGCGACCGGTTGCAACCCACCACTTGTTCCTTCGGCCCAAACGCTCTGCTTACGAGATGTGTACAACACTCAGACCAGCGAACGGCATGCACGACGATCTAACTGGTACGTTCCACCCGACCTGCACGATACCCAGCGCAAATCCTTTAGTGGTGCAGCAATGGACGCAACGGCTTCAATTCGCCGGCCAGAGCGGAGAGCGATGCCTCTCAGGGCCTCGGGGAAGCGAGGACCTAGTTACGCATTGCTCCGAGAACCCGCGCACGGCTGTGGATGGTGTCGATCCGAGGGTCTCAGACGCAGGTGTGTCCCGAACTCACAGCGCGGCGAATGCATTTCTGACAAGACAATAGGACTAGGCTATTGCGACTCGTACGTACGTGGTACGATCAAGTGTGCCCTGCGGAGTTGCCACAGAAGAACGTCATTCGTCTTGGTCTCTTCGCACCTGACCCTCCGCCTCTCGTCTGACCGTAGCACAGAATTCGATCACGGAACCTGGTAATCCTGCCGCTTGTCAGCACGCACACAGGGCACCACCTTATCGAAGATGTTGGCCTCGTTGTCCATTCCGCCATCAAGTCGTTTCCACCATTCGTAATATGCGCGAACGCATTGTGGCCCTCTGGGCGTCGCACAGGCGGTCTCAAATTTAGCTTTCGCTCGCTTGGCATCTGCGGACCTTTGCAGAATCTCGCTCTGTCCTTGATTTTCTGGTGCCGCAAAAGCTGACATCCGTTGCACAAAAGGTCCAACCCTTTAGGCATCGTACTTGCAGCATGTCGGATTATTGCCTCGCCCCGGGCCGTGAGCACATGGGAGTGTCGTTCTGGTACCCGCCGAGTTCTGCGACGTCGCTGATGTGGGGCTGTACGAATGCAATTTTTGCTGATGTTTGGCGGTACGTTCAAGTGTTGGCCTACATCCTCATGTGACTGATTCACGTCTCTATCTAGTACTAGTAGACGAGAATTAATACATAGCATTGGTTACTGTAAAGGATCACGTATCTTTGGGATAATTCTCTGACAGTCAAGCACATCAATCAAGTACGATAACAAAGCAAGCAAACTTGTGGATAATGACCTTCGCCATGAACGTGATGAGGATTAAATCAGAACCTAGGTCTGTTTCTTGCAGTCCAGCTCGTCCCTTCTGTCTACAGCAATCCAGCGCCGCATCCGCCCCCGTACTGACCCTCGCCCTCACCTCGACGCTCCCGCAGATTCTCGTGCTGACCCTCGCACTGCCTCTTGGCCACCACTACTCATCCTTCGCCATCTTCAAATTCCCTCCATGCAGTCGGCTCGAGCAGGTTCTTCCAGGGCCCCTCACGCTTACGCGGACGACAGGCCAATGTCCGAAGCAGCCGACTTGGCAGCACAGGGGGTGTGCGTTGCACGTTGTGCGCTTCTGCGGGGCAATGCCAAGTCGAGAAATTTGGCGCGGCATATGCGGACAGAGGAGGGAACGGCCACTCGGAAATGTCGCGAGCGCGAGGAATGCAAGCGACCCGGCGGCAACAGATGTCATGGTGCAGGTCGCCGTACGCCAACTGCGATTGCGCTGGCACGATGGGATGGACACAGAAGCTGGAGGCGGCTGCGAGGACGAAGTAAAGACATCGTGTTTGCGGACTGGTTCCGTATGGCGATGGTCCGGGAGTTCTGCTGAGATTTTACCAGGGGGAGGGAATAGAGATTGACGCAACGGGCGGGATATGCATGTCAGTAGGAGGGTGTGGGGAGGGGAGGGCGAGTGCGAGTGTGCAAAGGTGATAGTAGGCAATGACGTTGTCAGGACGTGCAGAGAGATCCGCAACACTACTGTGGAGCCGACTCTTCACTGTTCTCTAACTCGTGTTCAGAGTTTGCGTCCCCAGTGACACCCGACTCTTCGCTGTCCTTCAGCTGCAGGTACTGCTTGTCCATGTAATTATAGAGCTCTAGAAATAGCCTTCCCTTCTCGTCAAGTAATCGCAGGGGATTAGGGACGATCTTCGTGATTCTTTTGAATAATCTCGGACCAATCTCGATCCGGCAGGAAAATGTGAGCGAAGAGTTGTCTCGAGTAGATACCGCAGCAAATGAGCGATCGAGAGATGCCAGCGCATGTGCGATACCTTCCGCTGTGTCGCATACTATGCAAAGCCTGAGGCTGGCTTCTTTGATACGCCAAAGAATATCTTCCGGCCGTAGCATGATCTCCATATAGATATCAGCGAGACTGAATCCGGTACGATAACCTGCATAAGCTACGATGCCAGAAACAGGTGTGAGTCACAGAAACATATGCAGGCACCCAATAAACCTCACTTTTCAGGGTCAGAAACAATCCATCCAATGTTAATGCGGGAGCGACCGAGACTAGGAACCTGCATATCCCTGCACCATCCCGGTGATTGTGCCAACTACATAAATGTTGCCCTAGTGCCTGGGCAATCTGTATGAGGGCCTTCTCGTCGTCAAGATGAATCTGCCATGGATGATGAGAGCTGCAAGGCTGTAGTGGGTAGTGATGCAAGACACCAGTTGGTGAAGGAGAAAAGTTTGGTGCGCCTCCAAGTCTAAGTGAGACAAATATCAGGATTGCGTTCGCGGGCACGATGCAATCTTTCAGTTCAAAATATCGCAGGCTTGTCAAGACCAGGTTCGGTGGCCAGTGGATACGTTCTATGGCCTGCAAGATTTCTATCCACTCGAGGTGAATGTGTTGGACCTGAGGTCGGGCGCGGATGATACCGAGGAGCTGAGTTAGAGATCTAAGCTTCATGTTGTATAAGCGTAGGTGGGTGAGGTCTTTCAATGCATGAAAAAGAGCAGGGATTGCAGCCTCAATCCTGGGTGGAGCCTCTTGTATAACAGGAGGGAACCGCCGGCCGCAGCTCGTGTACCAAATATTGCTGGTTTGTTGAACATCAGCAAAACCGCCAGCTCTTGGGAGGCAGCTTGGTATTGAGCAGCGGGCTTGGGCTTGACCATTCGGGCTTGGGGCGTCTTGGGCTTAAGCTCTCTGGCTTGGGTCAGTGTTGGTCTTGGGAATCGGCAGTATAGTCCTTCATCACTGCTTAAACTTTCAGACATAATCTTGTGCATTGTCTGGTGACAAATTCAATGTTTTCGTGACTACGGGCGATGGGAGGCAGCCTACCAGCAGCAGGACACACGAACACATACGGCGCTTATACATTGGGCACATGTTCTGCGCAAAATACCTACCTTCAGCACAATTATGCCCAGACGGAGTATTTTCTAGCGTCAACATTGGCACCTAATGTCTGCCCTAGGCGTCCGAAAGGCTCAAAACCCACCCAGTTCTAATCTTAAAAAGGATTTGTTCAAGCGCCCAACGGTAAGCGTTCAACTTTCCGTGGTCTGTTAACTGATTTAAAGGGAACCGGCAACCGTCTACACACCTCTTACAGACCCAAAAAAACAGTCAACCCAATACATTCTATTCTATGTGGATATAATCAAAAGGCTATTGTGTGTGCGTGGTGATCAGCATATTTGTTGACATAAAATGCCCGAAACATGTCGAGGGCGCGATAATGTTGGGAGTGTCCGTGGGATAGAATCATGACCTGCGGCACCTACGAGATGCGCCGCGCGC